>NC_084601.1:28049628-28244628 GCF_033807715.1 Cololabis saira | reverse complement strand
TATCGGTACCGATATTTATCATACATTTTTTTGTTATTTTTTATTACATATTACTACATATACATGTAGCATATTTTACATAAACATATTTAAAATTTTTCAAGTAACAAAAAAACATTTGAACAATTTTTCAGATTTTTTTAGTTATTATACAGAGATATTGACAGATAGTCTGAAAAATGGTTCAAATATGTTATTTTGTTATTTGAAAAATTTAAAATTTGTTTTGTTGATGAGAAAATATGTTATTTACGTTGTGTTTAGTTGCACAGTCTTAGGCCACGTTTACACATAGCCGGGTATTTACAAAAACGGATATTTCCCCCTCTACGTTTTGAAAAATACCATAATTTACATCAGATCGTTTTCAAAATCTCTTCATTTACACAAACCCGCATAAATACGCTGTTAAGGGGTGCTATGAGTAGGGCTGGGGATCGATTCAAATGTCAAGAATCAATTTGATTCTTAAGATTCAGAATCGATTATCACGCTTTGATACGATTCCGATATTGATTTGGGTTAGTGTTATTAAAATATTTTTTTGAGCTGCTGCATGAATTATATGACTGTAGTTTTGCAACATATTAATACTAGTATGATATTGAGATTCAACAGCAAGTATTGGCAGCTAATGATGCTGTAAGGACCAATCAGCTCCCAGAATGCTGATAGAACTGCTTTCAGAAACATTGTGGGGCAGAATTACCAAACAGATCCAGGGCAGCAAACAGAGACGGATAAAATCGCTTTTTTTTCCCCACATTCCACGTTAGTCCCAACACTGTACCTGGGTCAGCCCGCCGATCTCCTTGACCGACACGTAGAGCCGGAACAGGTCCAGCGGCTTGCGGCCGACGGCCGGCAGGTTGTTCATGCCCATGTTCTTCTCCTCGGCGAAGGCCAGGAACCGGTCCACCCACAGCTTACGCTCCGGCTCCGGGCCCAGGTCGTACAGCCGCGTGATCTTCTCGTTGGTGATGGTGGACGAGCTGGACTTCTGCAGGGGAGAAACACCGTGAGACGGGGCGGGGACCGGACCAGAACCGGTACCCGTCATCGGAGAGTGAGCCGAACCTTTTTGGACTCGGGTTTGGGGGTTCCGTCCGCCTTGTTGTTCATCTTGGGGGCCGGGGCCATCTTCTCCATCCCAAAGTCCGGACCCGGAGCCATTCCTGGAACACAGAGAGGACCGCTTATCAGTTCTGGACCGAGTCTGGAGCAGATCTGGAGTAGTTCTGGATAGGGCTGCAACTAACGACTATTTTAATAGTCGACTAGTCACCGACTATTGAAACTATTAGTCGACTAATCGGATAATTAGTCTTAATATAGTATGAGGTTGCTTCAATTATGTGGCAAATGATAATAAACACAAGAAAGATGGCACTACTATAGCGCCCTGCTGTAGCAGGACTGTTTTCTTCATCCTGCTCCCCCCGCATCCGCAAAACTCTGAGAATTCATGCCTGCACGGCGCACAATAATAGAGATGCATTTATTTAGTGTCTTCTCCCGTCCCGCCAGAGAAATGTCCAGACAAATCTATCTGATTTAATGTTAACATGATCATTGTGGAGTTTGATGGATAATTGACATTTCATAGGCACCTATGAAATCCATCTTTGTCATCATCACACAAGCTTTTTCGCCTTTCGCGCAGCATCAATTATGTGATTGAGGTTATAGCAACGAGAGTAGCTGTGAGTGGCTCAAATAATAATAATAAATAACATGAAATAAACAAAGTTAACAAATGAATTTAACTAATGAATGAAAATAGGCATAGGGCCAATCCTAATGTTCACCCTACTCACTACCACTTCACCCTCAAAAAATTAAGCCACAAGGGGTAGGGCTTTGTAATCTTCCCTAGGGATTGGGACACCACTTGCTACGTCACTGCGTGGTTTATGTTCGGGTACGTAAGCGGTCCTGGGCATTTCATGGATTTTTGTGAGATCAGGTTGAAAACGTTGCAGCTTCACATTAAGCCTGAATTATGGTTCCGCGTTAAATCAACGCAGAGCCCTACGGCGTAGGGTACGCGGCGTACGGCGCGCGTCGCCGCGTACCCTACACCGTAGGCTCTGCGTTGGTGTAACGCGGAACCATAAATCAGCTCTTATTCTGGCGACATCTGAAAAAACTTTGCAACAACGAGCAAGCGAGTGATTATGTACATTCACTGAGTGAATATTATGAAGGTAAAATATATATTTCTCGCTATAAATGTAATCAAAACGCATTTTTATGCAGAAACTAACTCAAAATATTGATTTTATTCACTAAAAAAATGAAAAATGTCCGCCATGTGCTTTTGTTTGATTCAGTATGCAAATGACGACGTAAAGCCTTCTGGGAAATTTTCTCTGGCCCTCGGTCGGCGAGTCAGCATCTGAAATCCCTCGCTTTTAAAAGGCTAGATTGATACAACCTACCCCTCGTTATGCCCACTACCCCTATATGCAAAGAGGAATTGGGACACCACCACCCTCACAGGAATGCGCAAAATTTAGGGGTAGGGCTGAAAAGTAGGGGTAGGGGGAGTATTGGGACTGGCCCTTAATCTCTTACCAAGGCGTGTCCGTTTCGTTCAACACTCCACCGTACTTTCTCTTCAAATGCATTACCGACGTGCTCCCATGAAAAGCAAGGTCGGCTTTGCAAACCTTGCAAGTCATCTTTTTATTCGCCGTATCCAGGCTAAAATGCTCCCAAACTTTTTAAGTTTTATTACCTGCAGCTGCTGAGACGCTGTCGTGCTGCCCGACTCTCGGCAGAGACTGTATTGAAGTGAGACGCCTCACTCCGTTGGAAAAAAACGTCTGGCGACAATTTTGATTATCAATTTTTGTCGACAACATCATCGAATCGTTGCAGCCCTAGTTCTGGACCAGAGACGAGCAGCTTATCAGAGCAGTTCTGGCCCGGTTCTGGGGCGGGGCGTGTACTCACCGGGGGTGTTGTTGGCCATGTTGCCCGCGATGTACTGGCCCGGTCCGGCCTGGTTCATCACTCCGTGCATGCTGTTCATGCCGGGCCCGTAGGGAGACCCGGCTCCCATCAGGCCCGGAGACATGTTGGGGTAACCGGGCGGCCTGCGGGGGAGAACCGGGTTAATATCTGGACCTACAGGACCCCCCAGGGACCCGGAGAGGCTGGTCTGGACCAGGACCAGGGCCTCCGGAGGACTCTACTGGGGGGACCGGCTCAAACCGGGTCATGTGACAGGAAATGGACCCAAAAACAGAAACAGGAAATACAAGAATCCAGACCTTTGCTGAATGTCAGCAACGTCATGAAATACCCACACCTCCCCCTCTCTCTCTCTCCCTCTTTCCATCTCCCTGCCTCCCCCTCCCTTTCTTTTTCTCCCTCCCTCCCTCTCTTTTTCTCCCTCTCTCTTTCTCTCACTCTCTCCCCTCTTTCTCTCACTCTCTCTCCTTCTCTTTCTCTCACTCTCTCCCCTCTTTCTCTCACTCTCTCCCCTCTCTTTCTCTCACTCTCTCCCCTCTTTCTCTCACTCTCTCCCCTCTTTCTTTCTCTTTTTCTCCCTCTCCCCTCTCTCCCTTTTTCTCCCTCTCTCTTTTTCTCCCTCTTTCTTTCTCTCTTTTTCTCCCTCTCTTTCTTTTTCTATTTCCATCTCTTTTTCTCCCTCTCTCCCTCTCTCTCTCTTTTTCTCCCTCTCTCTCTCTCTCTTTTTCTCCCTCTCTCTTTCTCTCCCCTCTTTCTCTCACTCTGTCCCCTCTTTCTTTCTCTTTTTCTCCCTCTCTCCCTCTTCCTTTTTCTCCCTCTCTTTTTCTATCTCCATCTCTTTTTCTCTCTCTCTCTCTCTCTCTCTCCCTCTCTCTCTCTCTTTTTCTCCCTCTCCCTCTCTTTTTCTCCCTCTCTCTCTCTTTTTCTCCCTCTCCCTCTTTTTCTCCCTCTCTTTTTCTCCCTCTCCCTCTCTCCCTCTCTTTTTCTCCCTCTCTTTTTCTCCCTCTCTTTTTCTCCCTCTCCCTCTCTCCCTCTCTTTTTCTCCCTCTCTTTTTCTCCCTCTCCCTCTCTCCCTCTCTTTTTCTCCCTCTCCCTCTCTCCCTCTTTTTCTCCCTCTCTCCCTCTTTTTCTCCCTCTCTCCCTCTCTTTCTTTTTCTCTCTCCATCTCTCTCCATCTACTCCCTCCCCCTCCCTCTCTCCCCCCCTCCCCCCGCCCCCCCCCCCCCCCTTCCCACCTGCTGTGTATGGAGTTGCTGGGTCCGTGGTGCATGGTGGGAACCCCGTCCTTCCTGTTCATGCCTGGGGGGGGGCACATGCCCGAGGAGACCTGGGGGGGCATGCCGGCCATGTTGGAGGCCAGGCCGGGCCCGTAGGGCCGCGCCCCCATCTGCCCGGGCCCCATCCTGCCGGGGGCCATGCCTCCGTAGGGGGCCCCCCCCGCCCTGGCCGGACATGGGGTTCATGGAGCCGGCCATGCCGGGCCCCACCCCGGCGGGGTAGTTGGCGTTGGGCATCCCCGAGTAGCCGGGCTGCCGGGGGTAACCTGCAGGGGGGACACCAGTTAGACCCGCTGGGACCGGCAGGTTCTGGTTCTGGAGCCTGATGGAGCTCTAACTGCCCCCCCGCCTGGTGCTCTGACTGAGAACCTTCAGAGCCCACAGAACCAGAACCAGCGCTGCCTTCAGAGTAGAAACATTTCATTCCAGAAACAAAAAATTGGAGACTAGAAGAGGGAGCTGGACGTTACCGTGACTACAGCTGGATGTCGCCATGACTACCAGGGGTTTAACACGACACAAACATCACGGTTCAGTTCATATTCGGTCCAGTAAGGTAAAAAAACTAAACTTTGTTTAATTTTAAACTTTTGAAAATTAAGGTTTATATATATTTTATCATAAAAATGAAACATTATAAAATACACACACATTATATATATATATATATATATATATATATATATATATATATATATATATATATATATATATATATATATATATATATATATATATACATATATATACACACACACACACACACACACACACACACCGTATTTTCTGGAGTATAAGCCACTACTTTTGTCATAGGTTTTCAACCATGCAGCTTATACAAAGGTGCGGCTATTCTGTGGATTTGTCTTCCACCGCTCGGGGGCTCTAACCGGAATTAGAATCAAAACTAATGCAAAGAAGAATACGTTACTTCTTCTTCAGCAGATAGAAGTAGGTAGAAGCAGATTTCAAACAGATAAATAGATGAATAAATACCAGTTATTTTCTCTTGGTTCTGTCCCGTTTTAATCAGCAAAGTTGCTGCCGTGTTAAAAGACACTGTTAGGAAAGGATCTATTTAGGTACAAACATGTACATCATTTACAGTTCAAAATCCTTCTGTACATGTAGTAAATATCTAATCTAACAACATAAATATCTGTGGCTTGTATATCTTCTTATTTAAATAGAGCGGATGCGGCTTGTATGCAGGTGCGGCTTATAGTCCAGAAAATACGGTAGGTGTATTTATATATATATATATATATATATATATATATATATTAGTGGTGTAACGGTATTTGTATTCGTCCCTTCCCGTCACGGTACGGGGGTCACGGTTCGGTTCACGCAGTCATACGGCGAATACGTCTGACTGAGTTAAAAAAAAAAAAAAAAAAAAAAATCAATCATCGTTTTTTTTCCCCCTTAAAAAATATCAACAGTCACGTTCCATTACAGACCTAAATGTGTGCTAGTCTGTGCATATCAATAAATATATGTGCAATTCATATATCTTCATAAATTGTAGGCTATAATAACGATAAAATGTTCTAATTCTTAATTTACAACTGTCCTGAACGCATCAGGGCCGTGTGCCAACGCGGATCGGCTGTAAAGCCTGATTTATGGTTCTGCGTTAAATCGACGCAGAGCATACGTCATAGGGTACGGCGCAGTCTACGGCGAGGTTATGCGGCGACGCGCAACCTTCGCCGTAGGCGCTGCGTTGGTGTAACGCGGTACCATAAATCAGCCTTAACAGTCACAGTGAAGGAGATTAGCGCTAAAGTTTAAAAGAGGACTAAATTTGTACAAAGTTTTGAATGTTACCCGGTTTTCCACGTTACCTGGATTATTTTGGGTTATGGAAGAGTCAACTACCGTTGGTGAGTGAGTGTAACCTTCATAAATAATTTATTTATCAGTTTCTTGACCAGCTGCCTATTTTAATGAGCTTGTGTTGTTGTGAACGAGACCGCCGAGTCTATTCTCTGTTATAGAGCTCAGAAATTATGTTATAGACCGCTGTGTCTATCTATCTAAATAGATTGTGTAATTTAGACCAGTTATGTTTTTTTTGTATTTAAATTGTATCAAAGAATGAACTGAGTCAGTCCGTGACTACCTGAGTTTTCAGAGCCATGTGATTGACAGCTGTCAGGCCTGTGTGTGTGTGTGTGTGTGTGTGTGTGTGTGTGTGTGTGTGTGTGTGTGTGTGTGTGTGTGTGTGTGTGTGTGTGTGTGTGTGTGTGTGTGTGTGACTTTACTCTGCTTTCTGCAGCATAGGCCTATAGGCTTGGCTCAATAAAAGTGAGAATAAATGTAGTTTGATGGGTAGGATGATGTTGTTGAACGTTAAAATGACTATCATAAGGGCCCATGGAGAATGCTCCGCCCCCAGACGGCTCTGCCCATATGCAGCAGTAGAGGAGCCCGGGTTCAAGTATTTATTAAAAGTGGTCGAGCTCGTTACAATGTCCCATCCCGCGCTCACATAAACCAGTCCGTGGTAAAATTAAAAACACTAATGCACAAGTTAAATGTTTTATTCTATTTATTTTACACTTTAATAAGAGATGCTTTTTAGTTTTGTAGCCAATTGAACAAACTTTAACTTTCAAATGCTATGATCAAAATAAAGGAAGAAAAAACTCGTCTTATACATTTGGGACTTTTTGTATTTTTTTTCCCGTTGTACCGAACCCGTACCGAACCGTGACTTGTGTGTACCGTGACACCCCTAATATATATATATATATATATATATATATATATATATATATATATATATATATATAAATAAATAGAAATAAAAAATAGAATACTGCTTAAATCTATTATCAAGTCTTCCAATAAATTAAATAGTAGTGTATATATAATATATACAGGTGGAGACGTTTGTCCATGAGGACCAGAACACCCGTCTACAGGTCGACACGAGTCTGAGGCGACTAAAGTGTTGGACCCAAACAAATGTAAACAAAAACAAAGGTGACGGTCCGGCGTCCTCGTCCAGGACAGTTTCAGGAGCTTTTTAAATTATTCTTTTGAACCACACATCAAAAGTCGATGTTCACTGATTTATTGATTATTACTTTTTGTTTCAAGTTGTTTATTTACTTCCGTCCCTTAACAACACGTTGTTTTGATTTATTCTTAATGAGCAGAAACAACCAAACGGATATCTTCTAGTCAGAAATGAGAGAAACTCGTCAGAAGAAGCCAAACCAGCGCCGCCGCCGTGACGGTTTCCCCGTCGGATCAATCAGGTCAGATTTACCGACAGAGTTCAGGTGTCTCCATAAAAGTAAGTTTTGTTATTTATAAGTTAAATCCCTGTTAAAAACCCGGTCCTCTGCCCGGGGAGCAGATGCTGGTTGCTAGGCAACGCCTCCACGCCGCTGACTGACCTTGTGGGCCGTACTGGCCTCCCTGAGGGCCGTAGTTCCCCATGGTGCTGTTCTGAGGGTAGGGTCCCATCCCAGCATGCATCTGGCCTCCTGACGACTGGCGGGGAGATAAGGCGGAGCCAGGCTGTCCGGGCGACCCGTACGGGGGCATCTGGGGGTTCCTCATGTAGACTGGAGGGGGGAGACACGGGTCAGAGACCAGACACCGGAGGACCTGGATTAAAGTCGCCAGCAGCAGGTACCGGGGCTGCTGGGATACGTGAACTCCTCACTGAGCCGGGCAGCGCGGCGGCCATCTTGGATGAGGCAGTTTACCAGTAAACTAAAACATTGAAATGGACCGAACTTCCTAAAGTGTTTTATAAAGTGTTTTAAGTTAAACCGTCATTGATGCATTCACACACAAATAAATAAACAAATAAACTAGCACCAAAGACGACATTTCTATTAATTATTTTATGAAATATGATTATCGTGTTTGTTTTGCCTCTTTTCTTCTCTTTGAGTCTCTATTCCTCCTGCATTATTCTTCCTCTCTCATGGATTTATAATCTAACTCCTTTTAACTTAAAACATTTTAACTTCATTAATTGATCCAGTGTATTTATATTTACCTTTTACATATATCTCATTGATTTATTGTTATTACTTTTAATTTCTTTATACACTCATTAATTCAGTTTACCATCATTTCTCTCTCACACACACAGTCTCTCTCTCACACACACACACACACACACACACACACACACACACACACACACACACACACACACACACACACACACACACACACACACACTCTCTCTCTCTCTCTCTCACACACACACACACCCCTAATCAGCTATATAAGGTTGTCGGTTCAATTCCACTCAGACATGAACAACCATCTTCTCCGTTCTGCCCCATCCAAGATGGCGGCAGCTCTGCCGTGTGACTCAGCGCCCAGTGAGGCGTCTGGTACCAGCTGGTACCGGTTCTGCTGGTCCTGGGGGACCTCGGGGTCCCTGAACTCACCGCGGTCCCTGAACTCACCGCGGTCCGGGCCCAGGGCCGGCTGGTTCATGGAAGAATGCAGGATGCCGTCGGACTGGACGCTGGGCGGCCGGGGGGGCAGCTGGTTCCCTGCAGACACCAGAACCGGTCAGAACCAGCACACCGGGCACACAACCGGTTCCTCTGAACAGAACCTCGCTCATCCCCCCACCCTCACCACCAGGTCTACCCAGCTCTCAGCGTAACAGCTCAACGGACAGACACATGGGATGTAGAGAGAGACCGAACAGCTGACTGAACCACAGTGTTTACATTCATTACGAAACGTTTCTTTATTATATTTTACACCATGGATGTAAACACTGTGATTCAGTCAGCTGTTCGGTCTCGGCCGAGAGCGCCCCCTGCAGGTTTGGAGCACTTCCGGTTGTAGTGACCGGTTATGAAGCGTTTTTCTCTGAAGATGGTTTCTTGTTTTATATCGTTTAGTGCTTTGCATCGTTTCTCTATTTGCAGCACGTTTGATGATGCTGCATTTGTCTTTGTTTTTTGCAGCACGTTTTTTCATTTGCACCACGTTTCTCTTTTTGTACCTCGTTTTGAGTTTGTGAATTTGAATCGTTTCTGTACTTGAAGCCGTTTTCCTTAACTGAGACGCATTAGGCCGTTGCAGTGCGTTTGGCCCTTGTCGGCCACCGTACCTTTCCCCAGCACACCCACAATACTAGACATAAACCCCTTATTATAGGGAAAAAAACGTAAACTTGTGGGAACAAGTATGAGTGTTGTGTGTCGGGACCACAGATTTGGAACGAGTTGAATGATGAGCCTTAAAAAGTCGTCTATCTCCATATTCAAACGCCAGTTAAAGAAACAATTGTTAAGCTCATATATATATATATATATATATATATATATATATATATATATATATATATATATATATATAAATGTACATTTCAGGACCACAAAATGTTTCATGCTAAGTGTTTGTAATCTGATGTGTTGAAATGTAAGTGGTAGTCTAGTGTAATGTGCATGTTGTATTGTTAACCCTTGTGCTGTCTTTGGGTCAAAATGACCCAATTCTTCTATCCTTCTTTCCTCGTGCTCTCCTTCCTTCTTCCTTTCCTCTTTTCCTCCTTTACTCCTTTTTCTTCCTACCTCCCTTTCGTCATTCGTTCCTTTATTGCCTTATTTGCTTTTCCTTCCTTCTTTCCTTATTTTATCCATTCTTTCTTTCCCTCCTTTTTTCCTTCCTTCCATCTTTTCTCCCTTCCTTACTCCCTTTACTACTTCCTTCCTTCTTTCCCTCTTTTCTCCCTCCCTTCCATCTTTCCTCCCTTCCTTACTCCCTTTCCTACTTCCTTCTTTTCTACTTTCTCCCTTCCTTCCTTACTCCCTTTCCTACTTCCTTCCTTTTCTCCTTTCTCCCTTCCTTCCATCTTTCCTCCCTTCCATCTTTCCTCCCTTCTTTCCTCCTTTCCTTCCTCCCTTTCCTACTTCCTTCCTTCTTTTCTCCCTTCCTTACTCCCTTTCCTACTTCCTTCCTTCTTTTCTCCCTTCCTTACTCCCTTTCCTACTTCCTTCCTTCTTTTCTCCTTTCTTCCTTACTTCCTTCCTTACTTCCTTCCATCTTTTCTCCCTTCCTTCATTCCTTCTCTTCTCCTTTCTTCCTTCTTTCCTTCCTTCCTTCTTTTCTCCTTTCTTCCTTCTTTCCTTCCTTCCATCTTTTCTCTTCTCCCTTCACCCTCCCTTGACCCAAAGACAGCACAAGGGTTAAGTGTGTATATAAGTGCAAGTGCATGTATGTATTCCTGTCTACTGTATTTATGTTCATTGGCTCCTACCATAAGCTTTTGATTCTCCAGGAGACCAATTCACATGTGAGTGTGAATAAATCAAATCAAAAGTGTGTTTGGGTCTGGACCCGGCCTACCTGGCACGGCGGCGGGCGACAGCGGGCCGGACCGCGAGGGCGTGACGTTAGTGGGCGACCCCACCGGGGAGGGCGAGGGCCCGCGGAGGCCCGGCAGGTGAGGGGGCGTGTGGGGCGAGAAGGGCGACTGGGCCGGGTTGCTCTGCTCGCCCTGACTGCTGGACACCCCCGAGGTGCTGACCCCCGGGCTCAGCGCCGCCTCGGTGCCGGTCGGGAGGTCGTCGATGGACCCGAACAGATCCTGCAACGAGAAGCTCAGGTCAGCCGCAGTTCACCGGGCCCTGGTTCTGGTCGGGTTCATAGGTGAAGTTTAAGGTGTTGTTTATGGTGGTTGTGTTCTGTTCAGGTTAGTGATGAACCGATTGTTCGGTAACCGAAATTGTTCGGCCGAAAATGGCAAAAAAAACACTTTCGGTGTTCGGTGGAATAAGTGGGGGAAAAAACGAACAATTAATAATGGCGTTGTAATATAAGGAAATTGGCCGCTCCCGTAAAAGTTGTGCACCACAAACATAAATCGTTGGCCAACCAAAAAGTAACCACATAAGAATTTTACCTAACATTCACCAGGAGGTGGAACCAAAACAACATAATGCTGGGAAATTAAAAAATGTTCAGTTTTTTATGTTCAATAAATGTTTTCTACCTTGTAATTTTGTAAAAGATTTTTTTTTTTGAAAAGATAAGATAAGATATTCCTTTATTAGTCCCACAGCGGGGAAATTCGCAGTGTACAGCAGCAAAGGGGATAGTGCAAGACAAGAGGCATCAATAGAAATAATAATACAATAATATCAGAGTATGACACACTATAAACAGTACTGGTATATACAATAATAATAATAATAATAATAATAATAATAATAATACATACTGGTATATAAAATAAGATAAGAGCATGCCTAAATCAAATGTATTTGATTTATGCAATGGTGAAAAAATTGGCAAAATAAATGAAAAACTGCGAAGAACCATTGTTCGGTATTCGGCCAAGTGTTTATTATTATTTTCGGTTTCGGTCACAAATTTTCATTTCGGTGCATCACTAGTTCAGGTGAAGCCCGGTTCTGACGGCACTATGGTTCTAGACACCAATGCAACCAACGTCTATAACAACTATGAACTGAAGATTCTACCTGCACCTCCTAACTATTGATGCTAATTATCATTTGTTATTTATCTATTTATTCATCTGATCCGATATCAGCAGCTCATTTATTGGTTGTAAAGCAGTAAGAAACATCTGGAATCTCGAGAGTGTTCACACCTGTAGACTTTAGTCCTTAAACACGCTAAAAGCTCAGACTAAAGCTTGCAGCCCGACCCAAACCGACCCGACAAGGCCCACAAGAGCGTTCAGAATCACTCCCACCACCACCAGTACCATCGTCTCAGACCTCCTGTCCAGAACCACATGTGAACCTGGGTCCAGAAATGGATGCAACGATGGGCTCAAACACGGGACCGTCCAGGGTTCTACGTCCAGGGATCAACCACATCAGAGAACCCAAACCAGCAATTCATATGGAACCAACACAGAACCAACATGGAACCAACACAGAACCAACACAGAACCAACATGGAACCAACACAGAACCAACACAGAACCAACACAGAACCAACACGGATTAACACGGACTAAAACCAGAAAGAACCAGGACGACCAGCCGGCCCGTTTCCTTCTGTTTGACAACAGAATCTGGATTAATTGTATTTTAATTTATAAAATGTGTGTTTGTATCTTTTATAAGGTGACCTTGAGTGACCTGAAAGGCACCTCTAAATAAAATGAATTTACAAGCAGTTACAGATAAAAGCTGTTTTTCCAATAAATCTAAAAGAAATCTAAAAAAGTTGAACATGTTTATCATCAAATACGTTCCAACGGTAATAATCAGCTTACGGTTCGGGGAAAGAATTATGTCGGTACCAGAACCAGACCAGACCAGACCCACCTTTCCTCAAACAGAGTAAATCTATTTAAAGAGGACCTATTATGGCATCTAATACTTATTTTAAACAGGGCTTGAATTTTGATTGTTTTTGCTAAATAAATTAGAAATTCAGCCTCTAAACCATGTCTTTATCATCCAAGTCTATAACCTCATTATCTATGTGGGATTCTGAGTGGGCGGGGCTATGATAATGAGGCTCTGTGCTGATTGGCTGCCTGAATGACGCAATACACCGCTACGAAAAAATGGCAGAAGCTTCGGCCAGCGGAGTTACCGTGTCATAACTGCATGCGATGCAAGCGAGCGTCGGTGACAAAACCAATTCCATTGCTTTATTTTCTATTGGACTGTCCTAACTGGCCGCGAGCAACGCAGCACTGTGCGCCGCGCCATTTTGAGCTGAACATTTGTCGGACGCCCTGCTTCTATTTTCTTCCTGTCGCTCGTGTTGAAATCGCTGTAGGAAACAGTCACGGATGAGGAACGGCTGATCCAGTTAGTTGAAATGAGAAGTTATCTCTATGATTCCTCCTCATTTCACTACAAAAACCTCAATAAAGTGGCAGCTGGCTGGAGGGAGATGGACAGAGAGCGTCCATTGTCACGCAGTGCTACGATAGTCAGACGCTTGCATGCAGTTACACGGTTTTATAGTTGTGGGCGTGGTTTGCATTTTGGTTATGTAACGAAAATCAGCAGAATCTGAACGGCTCGTAGATCCACATCACACTGGATGGCAGGCTGAGGGGAGACCACTTTATATATGTCAAAGCAAGAAAAAAACGTGTTTTTCATAATAGGCCCCCTTTAAAGTTTACGTGCAGGAACTGGCTCAACTGGGACAAACGGGACTCGGTCCAGAACCGGTGGAAGTGGGTCAGGGATATATCCGGCACCGGCGCCGGAACAGAAGTCTATTTCAGCTCAGAGAAGAAAGTGTCTCTGCTGCGACTGAAGTCCAATCAGGTCCAGATCCACCAGTACCTTTGATCCCCCCCCCCCCCCCGGCCCGCTGCCGGCGCCGGTTCTGCTCAGGGAGGAGTGTTTACACTCGGCCCGCTCACGTGGAGAACATGTGCTCAAAGATGCAGCTCATCTGCCGCCACTTCAGGGAGGGAAATATGACCCCCCTAACTGGACCGGCGCCAGCGGTTCCCACAGAACCTCTCCGGCTGGCTGCAGCCCCGGGCCGCCGGCTGCTGCTATTTTTGGGCTGCGACCTGGTGGAGGAGCCCGGAGGGAGCCCCCCCCCCCCCCAACCCAACCAAACCCCCCCAGAGGGAGCAGAACGCTGACTCAGAACCAGCCCCCCCCCCCTCCCTCTGAGGCTGCTCAGGACTCAGTTCTGCTGCCGGGCCGTCACATGTGGACTCTGGTTTCTGGGGACCTGCTGACCCCCCCAGGAATGTGCTTTATGTTGGATCACATGACCTCGGTTCAAAGATGCTGCGTCACTGGCTCGGTTTGGTTCTTTTCCACCAGGGGTCTAACCTACCAAGTACATACTTTTCTGTATCTATTCTGCCGAGGTTCTAACCGGCTGAGTCGGGCTGTGATGTCATCACACTACAGGCCACCGATTGGTCGGGGGGTTGGAGTCAGACGTCTGAGTCAGGATGTGACATCAGAGAAAGAGCAACTCTGACAGCTTCTTGTCTGAGAAGTCTGTTTGGTGATCCAACTCTGAGGTGCAGATGTTCATAAACCTGGTGGCTGAGGAGAGAATTAAAAAGGGATCTAGACGGGAGATAAAGGCTGGATTATGGTTCTGTGTTAAATCGACGCCGAGCGTGCGCCACAGGTTGCGCCGCAATGAGCACCCCACGGCGCACGCCACGCCGTGCCTGACGCGCACCTCCCAAAAATTGTAACTACGCGTAAAGAGGTCGCAGACCAAACGCAGACCGAGAGGGCTGTGATTGGTTCGCTTGGTAGCAACGCATTTCCGGTTCCGGTTCGTGAAGCAGTCGTGAACTTTCAGCGCTCTTTTCTTCGTGTATTTGTGATTTTTTTTGTTTTGTTATTTTGCACAAAAGTTGTCCTCATCTCTTTGATTCACTGTGACCGGAAAAGTCGGATAAACCATTCAGGAAAAGAACGCACCCCGTTAGCGCTTGCAGGGGGCACTGCACCGCGGCGAAATCAAGTGACAGAGAAGTCCGAAGGGTTCACGACGGCGTCACGACGGCGTCACGACGGCGTCACGACGGCGTCACAGCAGCGGCGTGTGCTCTGCGTTGGTGTAACGCAGAACCATAATCCAGCCTTAAGGAACAACCAGATCCACCAGGAGCTCTGTAACTTCATAGCTGCTCGCAGTACCAACTGACTTTTCAGCAAGCAGAGACAAACTAAAAACATTAAAAAGCTTCTCTCACTCTCATTTTTTAACTTGATATTGAACACAAGTCACAGACCCAGCAGCACATCTATCATCTCCTCCAGGTTCTACATCTTTAGTGTTGTCTTCTTCTTCCTTTAGATACACAATCAAATATGTCACAGCAGCTTCAGTCCAACCTCCTACTTCTGCTCCAGGTGCTGATTGTAGTGGAAAAGAAACCAGGCCGGGCTGAGATGAGTAGAGCTGAGTACGTGCTAGAAGGGGCTGGGAGTCCCACCATAAACCAGAGGGGGGCAGCACTGATCTGATACCAGTTAAATCAATGTTCAATTTCTATTTTTTTTTTAAATTTAAATCAAATAAAGATCTTTTTTTTTATTAAAGAAACATGCATGAATAAAATAAAAGACCGTTTAGACCTTTCATTCTATTCAGACCTTTGTTGTGAAACGTGTTTAGAGAAACCTGTCAGGTAAACAAGTAAACCAAGTGATCCCCTCCCACATCAACACCTCCACTTGTTGCTTAGCAACCAGACAGACGCATACAGCCACCGAGGTATTCTGGGTATAGACCAGGGGTCACCAATCCTGGTTCTCGAGAGCCGGTGTCCTGCATGTTTTAGAGTTTTCTCTGCTTTAACACACCTGATTCTAATTAATCATCGTCATCAGCTTGTCATTGAGGTCTGCACAATTCTCTTCATGACACACAGTCACTTTTATCACAGTGCAATGAAGCAGGGAAACATGTAAAACATGCAGGACACCGGCCCTCGAGGACCAGGATTGGTGACCCCTGGTATAGACGGACGTACGAACGCATGAAGACGCCTCAACCACGTCCTCGTCGGGTCTGACGGGGATCGTCCCAGACGGGTCAGCGAGATCAGACATGCTTTTCCCAGCAGCCAGCAGGGTCAGCTGACCCCCCCCCCCCCCCCCCAGCAGACATCACGAGGCTGGTCATCTGACCGGGGGGTGGGGGGGATCGCCACGACGACCACCTCCTCAGTTAAGTCCATCAGCGTGGGGTCGGTGACCCGTGTCGCCGTGGAGACGCCGGCAGACTGAAGCATGACCCTGCTACGACCTCGACCAACCGCCGCGGATCACATGACCTCACGACCAACCACTATGATCACATGACCTCACGACCAACCGCCGCGGATCACATGACCTCACGACCAACCACTATGATCACATGACCTCACGACCAACCGCTATGGATCACATGACCTCACGACCAACCACTACGGATCACATGACCTCACGACCAACCGCCATGATCACATGACCTCACGACCAACCGCCATGATCACATGACCTCACGACCAACCACTATTGATCACATGACCTCACGACCAACCGCTATGGATCACATGACCTCACGACCAACCACTACGGATCACATGACCTCACGACCAACCGCTATGGATCACATGACCTCACGACCAACCGCTATGGATCACATGACCTCACGACCAACCACTATGATCACATGACCTCACGACCAACCGCCACGGATCACATGACCTCACGACCAACCACTATGGATCACATGACCTCACGACCAACCACTATGGATCACATGACCTCACGACCAACCACTATGGATCACATGACCTCACGACCAACCACTATGGATCACATGACCTCACGACCAACCACTATGGATCACATGACCTCACGACCAACCACCACGGATCACATGACCTCACGACCAACCACTATGATCACATGACCTCACGACCAACCACTATGATCACATGACCTCACGACCAACCACTATGATCACATGACCTCACGACCAACCACTACAGATCACATGACCTCACGACCAACCACTACAGATCACATGACCTCACGACCAACCGCTACAGATCACATGACCTCACGACCAACCGCTACAGATCACATGACCTCACGACCAACCGCTACAGATCACATGACCTCACGACCAACCGCTACAGATCACATGACCTCACGACCAACCACTATGATCACATGACCTCACGACCAACCACTATGGATCACATGACCTCACGACCAACCCCTATGGATCACATGACCTCACGACCAACCGCTATGGATCACATGACCTCACGACCAACCGCTATGGATCACATGACCTCACGACTAGGGGTGGGCAAAAATATCAATATGGCAATATATCGCGATACTTTTCCAGCCGATTCAATATCGATATTAAAAATTTGAATATCGATTTTTTTATTTTTTTTTATTTTTTTAAATATTTTTTATCCCCGATTTTTTTCCCATTATATCACCCAGTGCTCCTACCTAAGTGACAGTCCTGGGCATTGCCACTTTCTACCAACCCTGGGAGGGCCCTGCACTGAGCTCAGGTTTTATTTCACGTTTTATTTCATTTTATAATTTATTTTTTATATAACACAATTGCTTGTCCTTAAAAAATGAAAAATAATGGACAGAAGTTTATTTATTTCTGGATTTATATCTATACTGACTGATCACTGTGCCTGTCCTTGGTTTTAGTACCATCTTTCTTGTGTTTATTATCATTTGCCACATAATTAAAGCAACCTCATACTAAATTTAATGTTAATTTCATATGATGTAAATAATATGAAAAACATATACAAATATGTTGTAACTTTAGCTTGTATAGTTATAATAAAACATTGTTTTGACTCAGTTTGTCCCATGAATTGTCACTATAATCTGATGAACGTGCAACTCGGATTTTAAGATCCATCACTATCGTCTGATGTACATATATACAACTTGGATTTTAAGATGTGTAATGCATTTTTAAATTTTTCGGTGAACTATGTAGAATATAATAATCGGGATATCGCATAATCGGAATATCGCAATTTGTATCGTATCGTGGCTCAAGTATCGTGATGCGTATCGTATCGTGAGGTCCTTCCCAATACCCACCCCTACGACCAACCGCCAAGGATCACATGACCTCACTAACACGTGTCCCACCTCAACGACGCCCATGTGGGTGTAATTCCCCCCTACTGCCAGGTGGCGGCGCTGCTGTTACTGCTAACAGAGATGCAGAGATGGATGGATGGACGAATGGATGGATGAGCTGATGGATAAATAAATGGATGGATAGATGTATGGATGGAGGGATGGACGGATGGATAAATGTCCCCGTTAAGTGATATAAAAGTGTATCCTCCAACAATCTTCCAGCAACAACAACATGCAGCTGCAGCACAAGACTGACATCCTGTAAATATCCACAAGTGACAGCTGACTCACACACACACACACACACACACACACACACACACACACACACACACACACACACACACTCTCTGTCTCTCTTTCTCTCTCTCTCACACACACACTCTCTCTCCCACTCTGCAGTCATTGATTTTTCCCGGCTCAATACTGCACAGCTCCACGGTTCTGCTGACTGCACAAGCTGGACGGTGGGAGAGGGGGTGGGGGGGGCAGGCGGAGGCGGGGGGTGGGAATGATGAGAGGAGGGGTGGGGGAGGAGGGAGGGAGGGGCTGGGGGGTAGAGGAGGGGGGGGCAGTGGCGGTTGGTGCTGCTGATGCTGCCGAGCTGCTGCTATTCACACACTCATTAGTGGAGAGGTGTGTGTGTGTGTGTGTGTGTGTGTGTGTGTGTGTGTGTGTGTGTGTGTGTGTGTGTGTGTGTGTGTGTGTGTGTGTGTGTGTGGTGTGTGTGGGGGGGGGGGGGGGGGGGGGGGGGGGGGGGGTCAGCAGCATCGTCGTCTCCCCGACACCACCAGGACGAGCGGGACGGCGCGTTCCCAGCAGCAGGAAGCAGGATGGAGCAGCGGCGGCTCCACGGCGGCCATTTTGTGTCTTTTCCCAGCGCTGCCTAACATGGACCTGCAGAGTCCTGCTGGCCCCCCCCGGTGCCCCCCCCCGGTCCGCCGGACCCCCTCAACACGCAGAGGAAACACGGAAACCTCTCAAGAACCCCCCCCCTGATGCTGGGAACTGTCCCCTGCTCCCATGATGCACCACGGCTGCTCCGACCCCCGCCGCCTGATGTTCCATCTGCAGACGTTTTCGGGGGAGGGGGGTGTTGGGGGGGGGCGGCGTCTCCCGACCCGTCTGGCCGGCAGACGCTCTACAAACACGGAGCACGCCGGCTGCATCCCTGCCGTTGCCGTGGTTACAGCATCCACGTGCTGGAGACGGCCCCTCCCCCCCTGATTGATGCTGCTCCGTCTGTCCTGCCTCCCAGAATGCCTTGCAGGGTCACGGCGCAGTCAGCTTCGGTTGCTACGGAAACGCAGACGCAGCACCCCTCCCCGCCCCCCCCCCCCCCCCACAAACACATCTCTTCTGTTGAAAACGAGGTTTTTCCAACGTGAACCAGGCTCCTCCTACTCTGGTTTCCATGACGACTGATGTTTGTTTACACAGCAGGTCCAGGTTTCCAGGGAGGAGGTGAAGGTTTTCAAACCTCCACCAATGTTTACTCTAATTCCACTTACATTTTTTACTTTATATAAGATCTAACACATAATATATATTAATTTTATATTAATTTATCATCTGATTCCACTTAAACCTCCGTCTCTGCCCTTCTTTCTCTAAGTTCATCAACTCTTGGACTCTTTCAGACCAAAGTTCCCGGGAAAAGTCGTCGTCAGCCATCAGCCGACTTCCTCTGATTAACTAAAGCACCCGAGGTCCCGAGACCAGAACCAGAACCACTGAGGCCACGTTTACACATGGCTGGGTATTTACAAAAACGGATATTTCCCCCTCTACGTTTGAAAAATACCATCATTTACACAAACCTGCATAAATATGCTGTTAAGGTGCTATGAGCAGCCAAACCTACAGGGGGCAGTGTAACGAGAAGATAAAGTCATGCTAGCCAATCAGAATCCTGGAAAAAAACATCAACAAATGACACGAGTAACTTCCAGTTACTTCCGAGATGGAACTAGAGTCTTTCGTTTGGAGTGACAGAGAAGTGGAGTTACTTTTAAGTGTGACTTTAATATAAAACAAGTAAAATACAAGAAAATATTGATGGGGACCAAACAAATTGTAAACACAGGTCGCAAACATGACACTGTGACGTTTTCTGTCGCATAATGTGACGTTCTAAAGCTTAAATGTCCGTTTCCCTCCGTTTACAAGCAAACGTGAAGACGGAGGTTTTGCAAATCTCCACTTTGGCCGGAGTTTTCAGAAATTATGGTTTTTGGTGACTTTGAGCTTCGTTTTCGTGTAAACGAACGGGCAAAAGTTTTCTGCTACGTGTAAACGGGGCCTGAGACGCCTGGAGAGTCACAGACATGAGTTCTGCGTTCACGCCCCCCCCATGACGCCATGACGACAGCGGCGGGGTGGGGGGGCACAAAGCCCCCGGCAGTCGGACCTCCACCGGGTCTCTCTGCTTAATTGAGCCTCTGCAGCCACAGAAAGGGGGACACGCAAACACAGCGGCAGCCTGTGTCCCCGAGGGGGGGGGGTCATCTAAATAATGGTGTCGGGGGGGGGGGGGGCTTTTGTTGGGATCACAATGGCGAGCGGGGGGTCCCAGATGCCGGGTGAGGCCGGCAGCTGCCCGGCCCTCGGTGAGGGGTGCTGGGAAACGGACCACCAGACCCCACCAGACCCACCCCTCGGTGGGTAGGGGGCGCTGTAGCTGCAACGTCACTAAACGAACCAGAGATGGAGGATTATAGGGCTCGATTCAAGTGTCAAGAATCGATTCCATTCCGATCTTAAGATGCAGAATCAATTCTCAGGATTTGATTCAATCCGATTTGTTCCGATATTGATTTGGGTTAGTGTTATTAAAACACTGAGCTGTTGCCTGACTGTATATATGACTGTAAAATAACTAGTGGAATAATAATTTCACAATAATTATTGTGAAATAACTAAGAAATATAACTTTCAAGTGCAAAAAAAATTTAATAAATTGCAACAGCTCATGCAGTAAAAATCATTTTAGCTTGTCTGATCTATTCTGTCACCAGACACACAGCTTCCCATGAAGCACCAGGCATTTTTCAGGAGTGTCGTGACAAACTGTGTCCGATAACAGAGAAACCAAACAAGCTATAATAAATATAGATAATATGAACTTCATTGAACTAATATAACATTTAGAAATTAAGCTGAAATATTCTGCTGTTCTGACATGCCCCCCCCCCATCCAGCCTCGGCGGCAGCAGGAAGAGACTAGCGCCGCTGCAGTCGACCGCCGTCTTTGTGCTGCAAAAGCAGCTCAGCAGAGGGTGGGGGTGGGGTGGGGGGGGCTGGGCACGTCAGCGAGGGGGGGCACTCAAACAGAAAAACTGTTTAGCTTTTATTTTGTTGTTTCTTTTGCAGAAACAATCTGCCGAAGCGCACGTGAAGCAGATGCAGTTTTCTCCGGCGGTTTGATGAGAAACCTACAGAGGAAGTGTGTGTGTGTGTGTGTGTGTGTGTGTGTGGGGGGGGGGGGGGGGCACCCTGGAACCTGAATATGGCGGCGAGGAAACCAGGACCCAGAATAGCAACAGGAAGTCGCTCCCCCCTCCCCCCGGACCATGAATACCAGCAGAACAAGGCTGAGCAGCGCGGCGTTACGAAAGCTGGGGAGGAGGGGGGGCGGCGGCCTGGGGAGGGGCAGAAAAACCAGAATACAGACGGAGGAGAAATTATTAAAACACTGAAAAGAAGTTTTATAGAGAAAGACTGTAATACAGCGAGGGGGGGAGGGGGGGGCTGATTGCTCCACAGTTTTGGCACAAAAACAAGCTGCAGCAGGAGAGCAGAACTGGGCCAGGATCAGGACCACGAGGGTCCCAGATCACATGGGGGGGAGGAGGGGGGAGGAGGGAGTTCAAAAGGCCCCCGCCGGTGAAACCTGACGCCGCTGGAGGGGCTCGTCCTGCCGACACACAGCAGCCCTTCAAAATAAAAGCCTCCCCCTCAGGCGGCCGTCCCGGGGACAGGAAGTGAGGTCAGCAGTCGGGCGCGGGAGCGTGACCAGCATGTGACCTTCCCCTCCTCGCCAGCTCTCTCTCACGCGCATCAGAGCAGCCGTACAAGCGGGGGGGCGGGCCTGAGCCGGATTAGCTCCGCGGCGGAGAAAAGGCCGGACAAAAGACTGGGGGGGGGGGGGATCTGGCGGTTATTCCTCCTCTCAGCGGCCGACCAGAGGAGGAAGTGTCACATCCAGGAGGAGAAAGTTAAGAGCCCTGATGGGGGCGGGCCAGTAAGGGTCTATAAACAACGTGGGATCATTCGGACCGGTCCAAACGCACCGCTCTGGTAGAACCTCAGGCCAATTGAGCTGAACAGGACAAGCATTCATGGGTGAAACTGCTTGTAATCAGTAACCATGGTAACCACAGTTACTGATTACAGACCAGGTCCTGGAGGCCTCGGTCCACAGTCTCCTTTTACTCAGGAGTACCGGGAGTACCGGGGTACAAGGAGTACCAGGGTAGCAAGAGTACTAGTAGTACCAGCATATAAATTCCGTTGTCCAATCATGCTTCTTCCATCTTAGAAAAATATCCAAAATCAGGTAATTTCTTTCATCTAAAAACTAAAGAGACAGTTATACATGCATTTATTTCATCCCGGTTAGATTACTGCAATTCACTTTTTTCATGCCTCACTCAGCAAAATCTAAATAAACTACAGTTAATTCAAAATGCAGCAGCCAGACTCATTACCCGGTCCAACAGGAGAGAACATATCACACCAATTTTAAAGTCCCTTCACTGGCTCCCAGTCCGTTTTAGAGTGGATTTTAACATTTTAATTATTACTTTTAAGGCTCGTATGAGGCTAGCTCCTGATTACATAGCTGACCTCCTGACCCCATAGGAGCCTGAATGCACCCTGAGATCCTCTGGTGGGTCATTCCTGGCCATTCCTTGGTCCAACTTAAAGACCAAGGGTGACCGGGCCTTTTCTGTTTTAGCCCCTCGATTATGGAATGACCTGCCGGAGGAGATCAGGGTAGCTAACACATTGTCTTCTTTTAAGTCACTTTTAAAAACTCACAATTTTAGATTTGCATTTAACTGATTGTATTATTTGTCTAGTTTTATTATCTCTCAATTGTGTCTTAATATTGTACTAATTGTTTGTTTCCTGTTTTTAATTGCATGTAAAGCACTTTGTGACTTGTCTTTGAAAAGTGCTCTATAAATAAAGGTATTATTATTATTATTATTATTAATATTATTACTACCAGTAGTAGCAGGGTGCTAGAATACCGTGGTACCAGGAATACCAGGGTACAACTACTACTACTGTCATTTAGCAGACGCTTTTATCCAAAGCCCACCTCTGTATCCATTAGACTACCACCCTCCCACTAAGGGTAAAAGGGTACTAAGGGTACCAGTAGTACAAGCACTACCGGGGGTACCGGGGTGCCAGGATAACTAGGGGTACCGAAGGTACCAGGAGTAGCAGGATTACGAGGGTACCAGGGGTACCACAAGTACCAGTAGTACCGGGGGTACCATGAGTACAACTGGTTCCAGGGGTACTAGGAGTGCCGGAATACTGTGGTACCAGGAGTACCAGGGTATCAAGGGTACCAGTAGTATCAGCAGTACCGGGGGTACCAGGGTACAACTGGTTCCAGGGGTAACGGAGTACCAAGAGTACTGGTTGTAACAGGAGTACCAGGGGTACCAGAGGTTCCAGTAGTACCGGGGTACCAGGGGTTTCTGGGGTACCGGGGGTACCAGGACTCCTACTCCTGCAGCTCCTGGCGCCGGTTCCAGCAGCAGCCGCTCCAGAGTTCTGTTCAGACCCGTTGGTGGTTGAACTGAGCAGCGAGTGGAAACACGGCAGGAACCGGTCCAGCCTGCTCAGCTGGTTCTGCAGCCCCTGGGGCTCCGTTTGGTTGGTTGGTTCCTCCCTCCTCCTCCTCCTGCTGCTGCTCTGCTACCTGGGCCTCTCCGCCGGGCTGGGCCCCTGGTACACCTTTACCGAGCTCAGCAGGTGTAGACGGGTCCCGGTCCCTGGATCCAAACCGGAACTCCGGCGGACTGGGGCAGTGTGCTGGTGTGTAATCAGATTACATTTCCAGCCTAGACCCCTCAGACCAGGTGACGAGGCTCGGCCCTGCGATTGGTCGGCGGTACTGGTGGCCGAGCATCGTGTTGCCATGACAACCAGCCTTGAGCTGAAGGCCGTAGTGACTACTGCCGAGTCGTTGGTCCTGCTGGCGCCTCCGGCCGGTCCAGGGGGTCCAGGGGGTCCAGGTGGACCAGCGGGACATGGGTTCGGGTTCACCCATCTGGCATCGACTCTACGCTCCAATACGGCGTTTTATCGGCCCGGAAAGTTCCGCCAGGAGAACCGGGACCCGCTCGTCGATCCGGTTTCCCCCGGAGGAGCGAATGCTGCTTGAAACAACACGGCCGAACTTATCAAGCGGTAAAAACACCAGATAAGCCCAGAAACCAGAACCAGGATGGACAGAATAACATCTGGGTCTATGGTTCGGTTTTTCCAGGTCAGACACGTCTGGATTTCTGCAGAATCACATTTATGTGGAGTAAAAGTGGGCTTGACCCATTTGGACCTTCAGATTTCCAAAGAGAAATGCCGTCTCATCTGACATATATTTGTGGCTGCACTTGAACTTCAGTTCCTAGTTTTCTTTATTGATCACCGGCCCTGGCGGGGGGGGCAGACCAGACCTCCGCCCTCTCAGCCAATCACAGCGCTCCGCCAGGGAATCCCGGACACATCAAGAACTCAGCCATCCCTCACACCGTCTGTAGTTATTTACTCCCCCCACCCTCTAACTCCACTCCCTCTTTCATTCTCTTTCATTAATGATCTCATTTCTCTCTCTCCGTCCCCGAGGTCCGAAGACAACCAGGTTAGCTGCACATCCTGACCTATAAACGCCATGGAGATGGGGGGGGACCAGCACCTCGATTTAACCTGGAACCAAACATGATCTAGGAGCAGAACCTGCACCAGGATGTTGTTTCTGTCAGCCTGTTTCAGTTTCAGTCTAGTGTCTAGTTGAGTCCAGCTATCGTTTTAGTTTAGTGTCAAGCTTCAGTCGACTAAATGTCTGAGCATTTTAGTCTTATTTTAGTCAGAATTGTCCAGGACCATTTTAGTCTAGTTTTAGTCAAAGATGGTATTTAGCCAAACCCATTTTACAATTCAAAGAAGGTTATCTTATTATTATATTATTACCTTATAGACTCGAAAATACATTCATTCCAGATACAGAAGACTCATTTGAGTGTACAACATATTTATTTTTCCACATTTCTCCCCATCTTTTTCTTTTTCAACGACACATTGGGTTTTCTTTTCCACGTCTATGTAGGAAAGTGGATCCAAAGATGGTCTCTTCTTCTTCTACTTCAAACATGTACATTAAGGATCTTTGGTAGAACATTTCGTCTTGTTTTGGTCAACGAAAATGAAGACACATGTTAGCAGAGTTTTTATTTTGTAATCTACATTTTAGTCTGGTTTTTTTTTCCTTTACGATATTGCATTATATATTTAATTATCGTTATCGTCACATGACCAGCATTTTCGTTGCGTCTCGTTTTCTTCAGGTGATAAAGGTTCGTTGACGACGATATTTAGTCATAATTTTTTCGTTGACGAAAGCAACTTTACTCGGTAGTTCATCAGCAGAACAACAAACATTCCTGCCATCAAATCCACAAATTACTGCTCCCTCTTCTCTTATTTCTGATTTTCTGGGTAAAAGCATGATAAAACCTCATCTGTCTTCATATTAACAACCTCAGAATAACAAAATAAACGCCTTTTCACCGACCCACAATGCAATATGAGCCAGAAAAAAACAACAATCCATGGGGGCAATACTAAGTACCCCCTAACTGCTGGTCTGGAGCATTCCAGTGTGTGTTAACATAATGCCAAGAAGGAAGAACATCAACAACGCTCAGAAATAATCCATTTAAAAACCCGGCAGCATCTGAGCAGAACCACCTGTCAGGCACAGAGGTGGAGGGATGGTGGTCTGTGGACCATGAACCCAAAAACCTCAACGACCTGAAGCAACGTTGGAAACAAGACCGGACCAGAACTCCTCCAGAACCCTGAGACACTGATGAAGAAGACAGGAGCCTTCTACCGAGGATTCCTGCTGCTACTGTTTTATAAAACAACGGTTTACTGTTTTGATAAATATACGCAACTTTCAGAAAAAGAATAAAATGTTACGGTTTGTACGCTGAAAAATTATACATTATATATTAAATATTGCAGAATCTTCAGTAGCAGAACTGGAGATCTCAGTCCAGGAGGTCAGAGTTCAGGGAAAACCACATGATGATGTCACAGAGAGAAACAACCAATGGGACGACTGGTCTCATCATCAAACTCAGCTCAGACATGTTTGAGACGCCACTGCAGCAGGATATCTGGAGATATGACACTTGTGTACATGTACTTGTGTATCTATCTATCTATTAGTCCATGGGCCAGACCAGATATCAGTACAACTCAAGGTGACAAAACTTGCTTATAATATTTGAAAATATCTGTCTGTAGATGATATTTTGGTATGATAACCCTTCCTGAGTGGCAGCTGTATCAGAGTTGTCAGCTCATGAAGTTACCACCCCCTTCAGAAAATTACATTTTAGATGCTGCTGCATATCCTGGTTTAGACTCATGTACAGGATATCTGTCAATGTTTCACAATATTGTCTTTGGTATAATTTTAAAGGGGACCTTTTAAGCATTCATTCAAGCTAAGATGTGAATCTTTCTGACCGACATAGAGGTTACTCCAGTTCTTTAAACTATAAACACACTTTTTACACAATTTCCGCCTAAATGATATACTATCTTTTAGCCCTGTGTCAACTAGGAACAACAGAGACACAAAATACAAAAACTGGAATACTCACAGAACCATAACGATTATGTCTGGGGATCGATTTAAATGTCAAGAATCGATTCGATTCGATTCGGATTCTTAAGATTCAGAATCGATTATCAAGATTTGATCCGATTCCAATATTGATTTGGGTTAGTGTTATTAAAACAGTTTTTTGAGCTGTTGCATGAATTATATGACTGTGTAGTTCTGCAACATATTAATACTAGTATTATATTGAGATTCAACAGCAAGTATTGCAGCTAATGATGCTGTAAGGACCAATCAGCTCCCAGAATGCTGATAGAACTGCTTTCAGAAACATCGTGGGGCAGAATTACCAAACAGATCCAGGGTCGTATGAAATCGGTCTTATTTTTTCCCACATTCCGTTTTATTTTTTTCCTTTTTCGCTCTATTTCGGTTTTTAATTTTTGAGAATTAGTTTTTTTTAGCATTTTATGCAAATGGAACCCCAAGACAGTATATAAAGTAATGAAATATAGACAATTTATGCAATTATAACTGAAAACTTTAATGTTTTCATACCTTTAAACATATTTAAAGGCAAAAACATGGCACCAGTTATTCTTGTGTCCAACAAAACATTCCTTTTTTGGGCATAAACAGAAAAAATACAAAAAGTTGTAAAGATGAAAAAAATAAATAAATAAATCTTTATACATACGAATCGATTTTTAGGAATTAATATGAGAATCGATTTAGAATCGGAAAATCGATTTTTTTTCAACACAGGACCATAAGGATTCAGGAAATGTATAATATACCCCATACTATATCATTGTTACAGGTCATTGTGAACCTTAAACTAGAAGAACTAGATCTTTTCAAAAATCCTAAGTAAGTTTTGTCACCTTGAGTGGTACTGACAAGTGAAATGTTGGACGATATCCAGAGTAGGTGAACGTGAGGTGCAGGACTGACTCACCGGCAGGCTGGACGGCCGCGGCTGCAGGCCGTCTTCCTGACCCGGCTTGCTGGGCTGGTTGGAGGCAGCGACGCTGGACTGGGAGCTGAAGGAATCCTGGGAAAGTTCCTGGTTGGAGACAGATCCCAGCATGAGTCCCAGGCAGAGGAGAACAAGTAACACCCCCCAGTAAAACTCCCTCCTGCTGCTGGTTTGGAACCAACAGCAATAAAACACCTGATAAATGATGTAAACAACCGGTCTGAGGAACCGCGGCGCGTCACAACCAGCCGAGGTCTGGGTGTAAATCCTCCGCAGGAAACACGGCCCATAAAAACTCTACTCTAGTACCCCGTTTCTTTTAAACTTATATCTCGTGTAGGACTGGCTAGTCCTGCTGGTACCGGCTACTTCACGGGCTTCACTACAGATCTGTTTACTCTGGCAGTGCTGAAACTAGAGAGGCCTAACTAGGAAACTAGAGGCTTACCTAGTAAACTAGAAGTCTAAGTAGGAAACTAGAGGCCTAAATAGGAAACTAGGGGCCCAACTAGGAAACTAGAGCCCTAACTAGGACACTAGAAGTCTAAGGGCCAGTCCCAATACAACCCCTCGCCCTACTTTTCAGCCCTACCCCTAAATTTTCCCGTGAGCGTTCCCGTGAGCGTAGTGGTGTCCCAATTCCTCTTTGCATGTAGGGGTAGTGGGCATAACGAGGGTTAGGGTGTATGTATGCCCTTCAGAGCAAGGGATTTCAGATGCTGACTCGCTGACCGAGGGCTAGAGAAAATCTCCCAGAATGCTTTACGTCATCATTTTCAGACTGAATCAAACAAAAAAACATGGTGGACATTTCTAATTTTTAGTGAATAAAATCAATATTTTGAGTTAGTTTCTGCATAAAAATAGTTTTGATTACATTTCTATCGTGAAATATATATTTTACTTTCATAATATTCACTCAGTGAATGTACATAATCACTCGCTTGCTCATTGCTGCGTTGTTTTTTCAGATCTCGCCAGAATAAAGGCTGATTTATGGTTCCGCATTACACCAGCGCAGAGCCTACGGCGTAGGGTACGCGTCGCCGCGCAGAACCATAAATCAGCCTTTATTCTGGCCAGATCTGAAAAAACTTCGCAACTTCTGGAGGGCCAGAGAAATGTTCAATTTATATTCACTTTATATTATTATCACTTTATATTATATTTTTTATTGCTTCACTTTATATTCAGAAAAACTAATGTGGCAGCTACAACTGTTAGATTTGATCTATTAAACCAACATTCATCTTCCTTATTCAGGGTGCTTGCTCTTTTTCCAAGTTAAAATTCCAGACTTTTCCCAGACTTTTTTAAAACTGATATTTTTTTTCCCAAGACCTTAACTTTATGTACTTGTATACTTGTGTGCCTACTGCCTACTTCATTGGTTGAGATTGTACCAATTGTGTTTATTAGAAATGTTTCTTAGAATTTTTTATAGGCTAGTATTCAATGAACGAATGCATTATTCACCGTTAATTATGTTTTTACTGATGAAAACGTTTCAAAACATGAAAATCACAAGTACATGAATTTCACATTTTCACAATGCCTTTGAGCATA
Source organism: Cololabis saira (assembly GCF_033807715.1). Lineage (NCBI taxonomy): Eukaryota > Metazoa > Chordata > Actinopteri > Beloniformes > Belonidae > Cololabis > Cololabis saira. The sequence continues at coordinate 28,215,330 of NC_084601.1, read as the reverse complement.
CTGTAAAACTCTACCATACATTTTTTCCCCATACTTTATTAAGACTTTCACACAAAATTCAAGACTTTTCAAGGTCTGGAAAACAGTGTTTCAAAATTCCATACTTATTAAGACTTTCAAGACTTGCGCAAGCACCCTGTTATTTCAGCCACAGAGCTGCAGGTCAGTTCGTTGGATCACTTTCTCCCCGGGGCGACGGCGTAGGTTGACCCGGCGATCATGTCTGTACTCCGGCTGCCGGCGGCTCTTCTCATCCCCGAAAACATCGGAGCAAATTTCTTAACAGGCGTTATTTGGATAAACTAAGCCCAGGTTGGGGATCTTAACGGTTACTTTTACGCCTGAAAAAATATTAAAACTTAATAAAGTGGCATATTAACAGCGCTACAGCTGAAATTAAAACAGCTTTTAGCTCTCGGCTTCCTGATATGGTGTGACGTATGTGCAAACGTAACTACGCAGTCGCTTACGTACCCGAACGTAAACCACGCAGTGACGTAGCAAGTGGTGTCCCAATCCCTAGGGAAGATTACAAAGCCCTACCCCTTGTGGCTTCATTTTGAGGACTAGTGGTAGTGAGTAGGGTGAACATTGGGATTGGCCCCAAGTAGGAAACCAGACGTCTTTCTAGGAAACTAGAGCCCTAACAAGGAAACTAGAGGCCTAACTAGGGGCCTAACTAGGAAACTAGGGGCCTAACTAGGAAACTAGGGGCGTAACTAGGAAACTAGAGCCCTAACAAGGAAACTAGAGGCCTAACTAGGGGCCTAACTAGGAAACTAGAGCCCTAAATAGGAAACTAGAGCCCTAACTAGGAAACTAGAGCCCTAACTAGGAAACTAGAGGCCTAACTAGGGGCCTAACTAGGAAACTAGGGGCCTAACAAGGAAACTAGAGCCATAACAAGGAAACTAGAGCCCTAACAAGGAAACTAGAGGCCTAACTAGGGGCCTAAGTAGGAAACTAGAGCCCTAACTAGGAAACTAGAGCCCTAACTAGGAAACTAGAGCCCTAACTAGGAAACTAGAGGCCTAACTAGGAAACTAGAGGCCTAACTAGGAAACTAGAGGCCTAACTAGAGGCCTAACTAGGAAACTAGAGGCCTAACTAGGGGTCTAACTAGGAAACAGAGCCCTAACTAGGAAACTAGAGGCCTAACTAGGAAACTAGAGGCCTAACTAGGGGCCTAACTAGGAAACAGAGCCCTAACTAGGAAACTAGAGGCCTAACTAGAGGCCTAACTAGGAAACTAGAGGCCTAACTAGAGGCCTAACTAGGAAACTATAAGCCTAACTAGGGGCCTAACTAGGAAACTAGAGGCCTAACTAGGAAACAAGAGGCCTAACTAGGGGCCTAACTAGAAAACTAGAGCCCTAACAAGGAAACTAGAGGCCTAACTAGGGGCCTAACTAGGAAACTATAGGCCTAACTAGGGGCCTAACTAGGAAACTAGAGGCCTAACTAGGAAACTAGAGCCTTAACAAGGAAACTAGAGGCCTAACTAGGGGCCTAACTAGAAAACTAGAGCCCTAACAAGGAAACTAGAGGCCTAACTAGGAAACTAGAGCCCTAACTAGGAAACTAGAGGCCTAACTAGAGGCCTAACTAGGGTCTTAACTAGGAAACACGGGGGGTAGCCGGTTCCTACCTGTGGCGGAGGTGGGAACCTCTGATATGGCGACTGCTGCTGCGGCGGTTGTTGTGGTTGTTGGGGGGGCTGCTGCAGGGGGGGGGTCTGAGAGTACGGTGACGGCTGACCCTGCTGGCCGTGACCCGGAGGTTGTTGGGGTTGGGGGCCACCCCCCCCTGGTTGTTGGTTCTGTTGGGGGGCCCCTTGCTGCTGCTGCTGTGGCGTTTGCTGCTGCTGCGACGTCTGTCCCGGTCCTGGTCCCGGTCCAGGGGTCTGTTGGTACCCAGGCTGGCCCTGAGGGCCCCCCTGGCCCTGGGGGCCCTGTTGCTGCTGGGGGGCGGCGTAAGGGGGCTGCTGCCCCGACTGGGCCTGGGCAGGTTGGCTGTAGGGGGGCTGCCCCGCCGTGGCAGGGCCGTGGCCCCCCTGGGACTGTTGGTACTGGGCCCCCGGCTGGCCCCCGTGCTGGCCCTGCTGGGAGTAGGGGGGGCCGGCCTCCCTGCCGGCGTAGGGGGGCCCCTGCTGGGGGCCGTGCTGGCCGTAGTAGCCCTGGTTCTGCTGGCCGTAGCCTCCGGGACCCGGCTGGCCGTAGGGGGACATCTGCACAGGGAACAGGACCAGTTAGACCAGTTTAGGGCCGAAACGATCCCTCAAATAATTCGATTACCGTATTTTGGCGACCATTAGGCGCATATATTTTTTTCAAAATGTGCCCAATGACGCAGTTCGCCGAATGTGTGTTGTCGGTGGCTCTCACTGCGGCCCACTCCGGAGCGCTTTGAGAAACACTGTGCGTTCCGGAGAAACCGCCGCCCGAGCGGAAGCCGACGAAGCCTCCCCGCGGGCGGGGAGGTCGGCCTGCCCGGCGGCGGCCTCCATAGTTTACTGTTGTGCTTGGCTGCCACGCTAGGATGGATGGACCGATGGAGACCATAGTTTCACAAAGAGTGGAAGGCGGCATCATTTCCGAGGTGCCGCACGGCACGGAAAGTGACTCTGACAGCGAAGAAAATGGAACAGTTGTCAACTTGTCAGGACTCAGCCCGATCGCGCTGATCGGGCCAGAGAGCTGCGCGCCCGGCTAGTGCCGACGCGCTGAGCAGTTCTCCGAGTCTCAACCCGCTGAGCAGTTCTCAGTTCTCCTGTTCTCAGCCTGATCGCGCTGAGACCGGGAGAACTGCTCAGCGCGTTGCCAGAGAGCTGCGCGCCTGGCTTGTGCCAGTCGCAGCGCGCCCGGCTAGTTCTCTCGGTCTCAGCGCGATCAGGCTCCGGATGAAGCCCGGCGGGCTGAGTCCTGACAACTGTCGCATATTTGATTTAGCGCAGCTGTTTAATTCAGAAACGGAGGATGAGGACTTGGATGGGTTTGATTAATGACGCTTGTTTTAATTTTTGATTATTCATTGGTGATTTAAAAAATGTTAGTACTTTGTAGTAAAGACTTAAATAAAGCACAATCAACCTCAGTTTTTCTCCCGCTCTATTTTTAAGCACACTTGTATGCTTGTGTGTATGTGTGTGTGTGTGTGTTGTTGTAAGGCGGCGCGCCATTTGTGTAGACGGCGCCTTTTCGTTCGGTGCGCCGTGCGTGTGTGTTAAATACAGAAATGACACGCATAACTGAGGCTGCGCCTTTCCACACGGCGCGCCGTATGGTCACGAAAATACGGTACAAAAAATGAACGAGGAATTTTCTCTGCGTCAAGGAATCGTTTAATTTTGCCAGTTCAAAGCAGGGTATTTGGACCGGACTACGTTTAATGCGGCACAACGCGCTGACGCCACGCACGTAAAAGAAGAAAGAGGCAGCAGATATGTTTGGTTTTAACTAAAAGAAAAGGCAGAAAATGTCAAAAATGTGGGAGAATTTCAAGCTGGACACCAAGGCGAACACTGTCGCATGTATTCACTGTGAGACAGCGCTTGATACCACAACAGTACGTCCTCAATGCTGCAGCATCTCCACCAACACCCTGTTTACTCCGAGAGCGGAGGACCGTCACCTGAGACAAGGTAAAATTAAGTTAACGTAGCGCTAATTAATGAGATTAACGTTACCTTGCTAACATAACGTTAGCCCTTTGGAGGGCTAGGTTTCTATTAATTATTACTACTGTTGATGCGTGGCTAACACATTAAATCTGTAAAAACACAGAGCTGTAGAGTGATGAGGGTGAAAAATAAAAACGTAATAAAGCTAACTGGGTAGTTTTCAATTTTATCTCTGTAGTCATTGATGGATAAAACATCAAGTAGCACTGGTGCCTAATGTGCTCCAATACAGCAGGTCTCAAAATTTTATTTTGAACACTGCCAAAACTCTTATCAAGACTTTAACATAAAACTTAACTAGAACTTAAAATTTGCTTGACACAAATGAAAGTTCAATTGAAACACATGGGAAAATCACCTAACCTTTTAAGTGATGTGTGTTATCAGGTGTAATGGCATTTTTAGGTTAGAAATAGGAACATTTCTTGTTCTCCTTAGTTTTTTGAGTGAAGGCAGGGAACTTGGTCAACTGGTGTAAGTTCAGGGTTTTTAAAGGCACAGCCATGAACCTACTGTATTATATAGTCTTAGTAATGTCAACATATAACATCTTATGTATATTTATAATTGCTCTTTAACTAAACAAAAATATGTTTTATCCGATTAATCGATGAGAACCGGTTCCTGTCTGGACAACCAGGCCCTACTGCAGGAGAAGCAGGAGCCTGCAACACGAACCTCCCTCCCTGCTGGCTGAAGGACAGAAGCTGCAGGCAGCGACATGAATGCTGCATGAAGTTGGTAAAAATAAGCTCTGAAGTATTTACAGCCCTGATGGAGGTTATGAGTCCGACCCGCTACCCTGCTATAGGCCCTATACGTGTTTATGTACGTGTCTGTATACATACACATGTATACATGTATGTATGTATGTATGTATGTATGTATGTATGTATACGCACGCACGCACGCACTGAATCTTCCAGTGTCACGTGACTTTTTTACGAGCCATTCTGAATCTGCGCCTATGGTGACGTCACCATAGGCGCAGAGGTTCGGCCTCCGCTGCTGAAACCACGCCCACAACTAACTCTCTCCGCCGGCTGGAGCTCCGCCATTGTTCAGAAGCGCTGGCTGTTTCCACAGCGAGGGAGAGTAGAAATGAGGTTTTGCATCGACATTCACCCTCATAAAAGGATCAGTGTCAGCAGTACAGACCCGGCAACTGCACACGAGTCAGCGGTAAGTGACGTTATTTTTTTATGTTATTTATATTTGTCTATGAGTATGATCTTTGCATGGGTTAAGTATTTAGCTCAGCTCCAGAGTACTGGAGCTGCTCACGGACCGGACTGATGAGGAGCCCCGGCGGGTACCGTAATACATTTATTTCTGTTTATGGTTTCAGATCTTCCAAGCAATGCACCTGAAGCTGTTCAACGACACCTCCAGAAGACGCACGGTCCTTCCTTGAGCCAGCAATAGTGCATACATGTTATTTATATACAACTTGTAAAATTCAGTGCCCGCGATTTCTTTACAGTTAACATGATTCATTTGTCTTGAGGAATTAAGAGTAAAGAACTATGGTGTAACTGTTTAGAATTAAATCAAATCTTCCTATGTGAAGACGAGGTAACTAAAGGCTGATTTATGGTTCTGCGTTACACCAACGCAGAGCCTACGGCGTAGGGTACGCGTCGATTTAACGCAGAACCGGGGACACGCTTTGCTACGCAGCCGCTGCTCTTCTCCCCGGAGCGACGCTTTGTTCCCTCCCCTGCTACACGTCATTCAAGCAGCCAATCAGCGCAGAGCCTCATTATCATAGCCCCCCCTCACCTCAGAATGAAGCACAGAAAAAGGCTTTAGAAGCGGTAAAACTACAGACATGGCCCACAGGCTGATTTTCTGATTTATGTAGAAAAAACAAGCTTTAGATTGTTTTTAAGACATTCAAGGCCTTTTTAAAATATACATTAAATGCCATAATATGTCCCCTTTAAGAAAACTCAAATATTCTATCTCAAAATATTAGAATATCATGAAAAAGTATACTAGTAGGGTATTCAACTAATCACTTGAATCGTCTAATTAACTCGAAACACCTGCAAGGGTTTCCTGAGCCTTGAAAAACACTCAGCTTGGTTCAGTAAACTAAATCACAAGTATGGGGAAGACTGCTGATCTGACTGCTGTCCAGAGGACCCTCATTGACCTCCATCAGGAGGGGAAGACACAAAAATACATTTCTCAAAGAGCAAGCTGTTCAGAGTGCAGTTTCAAAGCACATCCACAAAAAGTCTGTTGGAAGGGGGAAATGTGGCAGGAAACGCTGCACAACCAAGAGAGATGACCGCAGCCTTAACAGCATTGTGAAGAAGAGTTGCTTCCACAATTTGGGGGAGCTTCAAGGACAGTGGACTGAAGCTGGAGTCCAGGTATCAAAAGCCACTGTTCACAGACTTTTCCGGGAAATGGGCTACAAGAGCCGTATTCCCATGGTCAAGCCAATTCTGAACTCAAGACAACGGAAGAAGCGTCTGACTTGGGCTATGGAAAAGAAGCACTGGACAGTTGCAGAGTGGTCCAAAGTCCTCTTTTCAGACGAAAGCAAGTTTTGTATTTCATTTGGAAGTCAATGCGCCAGAGTCTGGAGAAAGGCTGGAAAGGAGCTAAATCCAACTTGCTTAAAATCCAGTGTGAAGTTCCCACAGTCAGCGATGGTTTGGGGAGCCATGTCAGCCGCTGGTGTTGGTCCACTGTGTTTCATCAAGTCCAGAGTAAATGCAGCTGTGTACCAAGAGATCTTAGAGCACTACATGCTTCAGTCTGCTGAAAAGCTCTATGGAGATGATGATTTCATTTTCCAGCATGATCTGGCACCTGCCCACAGTGCCAAAACCACCAGTAAATGGTGTACTGACCATGGCATTACTGTCCTCGATTGGCCTGCCAATTCCCCTGACCTGAACCCCATAGAGAATGTGTGGGCTATTGTGAAGAAGAAGCTGAAAGACACCAGACCCAACATTGCAAATGAGCTAAAGGCCGCTATCGAAGCATCCTGCGCATCCTTAACACCTCAGCAATGCCACAGGCTGATTGCCTCCATGCCACGCCGCATTGACGCAGTAATCCGTGCAAAAGGATTCCCAACCAAGTGCTGAGTGCATTAATGGACATTTTCAAATGTTGGATTTTGTTTTGCTGTTATAAATCTTTTTTTTTACTTGGTCTGAGGAAATATTCTAATATTTTGAGATAGGATATTTGAGTTTTCTTAAGCTGTAAGCCATAATCAGCTATATTAAAATAATAAAAGGCTTGCAATATTTCAGTTGATTTGTAATGAATCCAGAATGTATTACATTTTTGTTTTTTAATTGCATTACAGAAAATAAAAAACTTTATCACAATATTCTAATTTTCTGAGACAGTCCTGTATATGTATGTGTATATGTATGTGTATACACACACACACGGACAGACGCACGGACGCACGCACGGACGCACGCACCAGACTTGGGCCCTTTCAACCGGATAAAAAGGCATTAAAGTTGCTTTCGTCAACGAAAATTATGACTACCATATTTTCTGGACTATAAGCCGCTACTTTTTTCATAGGTTTTCAACCATGCGGCTTATACAAAGCTATTCTGTGGATTTTTCTTCCACCGCTCGGGGCGCTCTAACCGGAATTAGAATCAAAACTAAGCCAGAATAAATGCAAAGAAGAATACACTACTTCTTCTTTAGCGGATAGAAGTAGGTAGAAGCAGATTTCAAACAGATAAACAGATAAATAAATACCGGTTATTTTCTCTTGGTTCTGTCCCGTTTTAATTAGCAAAGTTGCTGCCGTGTTAAAAGACACTGTTAGGAAAGGATCTATTTAGGTACAAACACGTACATCATTTACAGTTCAAAATCCTTCTGTACATGTAGTAAATATCTAATCTAACAACAAATATCTGCGGCTTGCATATCTTTTTTTTATTTTTTAAATAGGCTTATATGCAGGTGCGGCTTATGGTCCAGAAAATATGGTAAATATCGTCGTCAACGAACCTTTACCACCTGAGGAAAACGAGACGCAACGAAAATTCTGGTCATGTGACCATAACAATAATTAAATATATAATGCAATATCGTAGAGGAATAAAACCAGACTAAAATGTAGATTACAAAATAAAAACTCTGCTAAAATGTGTCTTCATTTTCGCTGACCAAAAAGAGACGAAATGTTCCAACAAAGATCCTTAATGTCCATGTTTTCAGTAGTTTCCTCTGGTTTAGTCGCAAATCACAGGAAAAAGTCTATAAGGTAACAATATAATAATAAGATAACCTTGTTTGAATTGTAAAATGGGTTTGGCTAAATACAATATTTGACTAAATCTAGACTAAAATGGTCCTGGACAATTCTGACTAAAATAAGACTAACTACTACATGTTAGAAGGTAATCTGACTACAGTTTAGCGACGTGGCGGTCTGCACTCACCTGCTGGCCGTACTGCATGGCGCCCATGGCGCCGGGAGTCCGGCTCTGAATACCCATGGGGTACCGATGGGGGCCCGGGGGTCCGTAGCCCTGCCCTGGGTAGGAGCCTCCTTGCTGGGGCCCCGGGCCAGCGGGGGGGCCCTGCTGCTGCTGGGAGTAGGGGTTAGGCCCCCCGTAGGGCTGGCCTCGCATCTTCCCCACCTGGTCCATGGAGGTCGGAGGCTGGGGGGGACAGAAAAGAAGGTTTGACTTTTATGAAATAAAGATGCAGTTTTCAACATTTCACAATAAGAGCCCTGCTGCTGTAGGAGACCTTTCACAATAAAAGCCCTGCTGCTGTAGGAGACGCACAGAGGCCTTTCACAATAAAAGCCCTGCTTCTGTAGGAGACCTTTCACAATAAAAGCCCTGCTGAGAACACTAAACAGGTTTGAATCACAGGTTTGAGGTTCAGCAGGTTTGAAGACAACAAAAACAAAAAAACATCAACCACATCTCCATATCCTGCGGTACTGACCCGTCTTCTACCCACCCAGAACCAGAACACGATGCTTTTACTTTGAAAAAGCACCACCGTTCGGCCTCCCGCTGCTCCCCGCTCACTCTGCTGCCGCCAGTCACATCGCCACGGTGACCAAAGGAAGTTTCTATTTGACCTGAACCGGGTCTCGGGTTCCACTGGACCGGAGCTTGGTTCTGGACCAGAACCAACACCAGAGAGAGTTTTGCACCCAGTTATGACGTTAACGGCAGATTCCAGGAGAACCGGTGCCAGCGTCACGAGAACCGTTCAGATGAAGGTCCGGTAGGTAGAACAGAACCAAACTCGGCCCCTCGGAGGTTCGGGGGAATCAAACCAACGACTCCACGACCCAACAACCGTCATCCCATCCTTCAGAACTTTCTGAAGCATCTTGAGAAGCAACAAACAACACAAATAAAAACATCTGCTGCACAGAAAGAAATAGTTATTTTGAGATGTTTTTTCCTCCTTTTCCGTCTTTTGGATGAAAATATCTTGCTTTAAGTGAAAGTCTGATTTGGCCAAAACCAGAACCAAAAGGTCAGAAAAAATCTATTTTCCGATTCTAAATCGATTTTCATTTTAATTCCTAAAAATCGATTTGTAAGTCTAAAGATCGATTTTTTTTTTCATTATTACATTTTCGCTCGGTGAACTTTAATCCCAGTAGTCATTTAATTCACACATGCGCTGTTGAGCTGTTGCAATTTATTTCTTTTTTTGCACTTTAAATGGATATTGAAGTAACTTTTTGAATTTCTTTGTTTTTGCCCAAAAAAGGAATGTTTTGTTGGACACCAGAATAACTGGTGCCATGTTTTTGCCCTTGAGTATGTTTAAAAGTATGAAAACATTAATGTTTTCAGTTATTCAGTTAGTATTTCATTGCTTTATATACTTTATTGGGGTTATATTTGCATAAAATGCTAAAAACCTCGAATTCTCAAAAATTCAAAACCGAAAAACACAGAAAATGGAAAAAATAAAAACGGAACGTGGGAAAAACTAAAAGCGATTTCGTACGTCTCTGTTTGCTGCCCTGGGTCTGTTTGATAATTCTGCCCCACACAATGTTTCTGAAAGCAGTTATATCAGCATTCTGGGAGCTGATTGGTCCTTACAGCATCATTAGCTGCCAATACTTGCTGTTGAATCTCAATATCATACTAGTATTAATATGTTGCAGAACTACAGTCATATAATTCATGCAACAGCTAAAAAAAACAGTTTTAATAACACTAACCCAAATCAATATCGGATCAAATCAAATCCTTATAATTGATTCTGAATCTTAAGAATCTAATCGAATCTTGACATTTGAATTGATCCCCAGTCCTAGCAAAAAGCCCCAAAAAACAGCCCTAATATCCCTTTCCCACCAAACCGGTGCTGGTGCTGGTTCACAGTTTGCTTTTCCACAGCTCGGGTGGAGCCAGATGTTACTGGGCCAGACGGACCAGGATCAACCCGGAACGTGGTACCCCCCCTCCCCCCAGCATCAGACCCGGGCCGGAGCCCTGATCCCGGCCCGCTGACCTCGGGCCGGCAGACTCAAAGCTCTGGTAGCTTCCCACGGTTATTAATCCGCCCCCGCCCCCCCGAACCCCCCCGCCCCGGGCCGGCGGAGGAGTCGGACCGGGTCTATTTTTAGCCCAGACGGAGGGCAGGCTGCCGAGAGCGTAACGGGTCCCAGCTGCACGGCTGCTTGAACCCGGGCCAGGTTCCCGCTCTTCCCGGGCTTTAATGGAGCGGCGGGCCTTGGCTCGCCGTGAATGGGGGGGGGGTGGGGGGGGTCAGTGTGGTCAACCAGCGGTCTCTGAGATAACACACTCCAGTCCAGGGTTTCCCGCCACCCCCCCCCCCCCCTGCAGGTTCAGGAGGTGTGATATTATGTTTGTGCAGGAAGGAGGAGGGGGGGGGGGTTACTACACTCTCCTGGGTCATTACCAGACACAGGAGGGGGGGGGGCAATCTGCTGGAACCGCTGATGCACTTCTGACCCCTCTGGAAGAAGGACACCATAACTGCGGTACCAGTACTATCAGTGGTACCTGTAGTATCAGCAGTACCAGTAGTAACAGCAGTACTAGTAGTAACAGTAGTAACAGTAGTACCAGTAGTATCAGCGGTATCAGTAGTATTAGGCCCTGTCCTAATACTCCCACTACCCCTAGTTTTCAGCCCTACGCCTAAATTTTGCACGTTCCTGTGAGGGTAGTGGTGTCCCAATTCCTCTTTCCACCTAGGGGTAGTGAAGAAAACTAGTGTAGTGGCTATGAATCTGTCTCTACGGATCAAGGGATTTCCGATGCACACTAGTTGATCTAGGGCCAGAAAAATTTCTCCGAATGCTTTCCGTCGTCATTTGCGGACTGAAAAAAAAAAAATAAAAACATGGTGGACATTTCTAATTTTTTAGTGAATAAAATCAATATTTTGAGTTAGTTTCTTCATAAAAATGCGTTTTGATTACATTTCTAGCGAGAAATATATATTTTATTTTCATAATATTCACTCAGTGAATGTACATAATCACTAGTTTGCCCGTTGTTCACGAAGATCACGCCAGAATAAAGGCTGATTTATGGTTCCGCATTACACCAACGCAGAGCCTACGTAGGTTACGTAACCTACGCCGTAGGCTCTGCGTCGATGTTACGCAACGACGCGCGGTACCCTACGCCGTAGGCTCTGCGTCGATTTAACGCGGACCCATAAATCAGCTCCGGAGCAGACAGGCAGAAATCTCGAAATCTCCGGAGCAAATTTCTTAACAGACGTAGCTACAACTGTTAGATTTATCTATTAAACCAACTCTTCCTAAACGATTTATTTCAGCCAGCGGTAATTCTCAACAGAGCTGCAGGTTTCTCCCCCGGGACGACGGCGCAGGTTGACCCGGCGATCACGTCTGTACTCCGGCTGCTGCTGCTCCGAGCCGGCGGCTCTTCTCATCTCCAAAAACATCGGGTCAAATTTCTTAACAGTTATTTAGTTAGTTATTTGGATAAACTGAGCCCAGGTTGGGGATCTTAACGGTTACTTTTACACCTGAAAAACTATTAAAACTTAATAAAGTGGCATATTAACAGTGCTACAGCTGAAATTAAAACAGCTTTTGGCTCTCAGATTCCTGATTTTAGGGGTGGTGCTGAAAGTAGGAGTAGTGGGAGTATTGGGACAGACCTGGGAAGATTTCAAGTGCCCTAAAATCTGTCCCTTCTTTTTTAGGGCTAGTGAAAGAAAGTAGGGGGTGTATTGGGATTGGGCCTTAGTAGTAACAACAGTACCAGTGGTACCAGCCACCCCATAATAAAAACACCAATAACAGGAAGTAGATTCCACTACTTTCACTTTTATCAATATTCTGCTGACGGTGTTTACGAGGCCCGTGGTGACGCATCGATGTCGTGGTCGGATCTCCACACACACCTGGGTCACCAGAACAAACAGTCCTCACTTTGGAGAACGAACTGGAACTGGACCTCGTCACAGTGTTCCCAACAACAACAAAGCCCCCAAAAACAGCCCTGGTCCCCCTTTTCCACCAAACCAGTTCCAGGACGGGTTCTGGTCCAGTGCTGGTTCACAACTCGTTTGACTTGAGAACTTGTAAACGTCCGTTACGTCGCTGCGTTTGCGTGAAAGTTGAAGCAGCAACGAGGTATTTTAACTGCAAAACAAACATCACATGATCAGATTATGGTCTGCATCAGCTCCTTTGATGTTTTCTGGTTAGAACTCCGTTTACCGGTTAGCAGAAGCTAAAGTGCCACCGGAAAATCATTCCTACCAAAAACAGCTATTTTTAGTTCCATCCGCCATAAGAAGGTTCCTTTGCGTGATTAGACTTTTTTATGGAATAAAATTATGTAATTTAGTGTGAAACAGTACTGTTTTATCCAAGTATGTTGGATAAAATGCAGTGCAACATTTTTTTTTGTCTAATTTAATTCTATATTTTTATTTTGCTGTGCAAGACTGTTGTTTATTAAATGATATTATTAAGGATTTTATTGGTTGTTATTAATCAAACAGAAAAATCGTTTACCCCCAGCAGTAGTTACAAGCACCTCAGGCATGCCTTTTTATAATCTTTGGTTTTTATTCATCGAACAACAGAAAAATAAATCAGCTAGAATAACTCCCCCAATTACTCGATAAATTAATTACCCAACTAATCGTTCTAAAAATAATCAACTGTGACCAGTAACGTTTACCAGGTTTGGTTAATTGTTTAATTAAACTATTATAAATCCATGTTTGTAACAACAACCGGAGGTTTTAGAGGATCAGCTAATCCGACTGAAGGAAATAAACTAAATAAACCTCAAACTGACACAAATCCTTCAAAGAAGATGACAGGAAGTTACTGGTCCGGTACGGGTCCGTGGACAGAAATATATGAACTAAAGTCACAATGAAAAGGACAAAGGAAATAAAGCCCCCCCTTCATGTGGCGAATTATCTACAAAATAAGGTTTACATTCCCGATCACAGGACATAAAAACCGGTCAGAGCTTTTCATTCATCTCTCATTTGGAGAGACGCAACTTCAGATTGTTCAAATTCTCGACCTCAACAAATCCAGGTCCATTAAATTCTGACATCCCGGTTCGTGAGTCTGACCGGTGTCCAGACCCGCGACCGAACCTGCGTCCGTCCTTCCTGCTTCCAGGTCTCAGACCTTCATTGATCTGTTTCCACGTCACGTCTGTGCTTCAGTTTTTCCTGTGACACTGAACCTCGTTCAGCCGTCAATCACAGGTCCAGAACGGTTTTAAAGCAGCGGATCAGCTGCTGACCCGGGGCTGATGGGAAAGCTGCCACCAGGAACATCAGAGCAGCAAACCAAGCTGCAGCTCCAGATATAAAAGAACAAAAAAAATCAACCTCTGACACAAGACCAACGGGACGGAAGATGGAACAGAACCTGATGTCAGAACCAGGACCAGGTTCTCTCCTGAAAACCTTCAAGGCCCTGAACCGGAGGAAAAACACCATAAATAAACCCAGATATAAACGAGTCTCTGACCCACTGAAACGCTTGATGGCGACATCAACATCAACTTGTCTAATGGGCCTTTTCCACCAGCACCTACTCATCTCAACTCAGTCCGGTTTCTTTTCCACTATAATTCAGCACCTGGATCAGAAGTAGGAGGTTGGAGCGAAGCTGCTGTGACGTATTTGATTGTGTATCTAAAGGAAGAAGACAACAACACTAAAGATGTAGAACCTGGAGGAGATGATATATGTGCTGCTGGGTCTGTGGCTTGTGTTCCATATCAAGTTAAAACATGAGAGAAGCTTCAGGCGGCAACGTTTTTTTTTTGTTTGTTTGTCTCGGCTGCTGAAAAGTCCGTTGGTAGCTGCGAGCAGCTATGAAGAGACAGAGTTCCTGGTGGATCTGGTCGTTCCTTATCACCCGTCTAGATCCCTTTTTAATTCTCTCCTCAGCCACCAGGTTTATGAACATCTGCACCTCAGAGTTGGATGATGAAACAGACTTCTGCTGGTGGAATAAAATGAACAAGAAGCCGTCAGAGTCGCTCTTTCTCTGATGTCACATCCTGACTCAAACGTCTGACTCCAACCCCCCGACCAATCGGTGGCCTATAGTGTGATGACATCACAGCCCGACTCAGCCGCTTAGAACCTCGGCAGAATAGATACAAAAAAGTATCTACTCGGCACGTTAGACCCCTGGTGGAAAAAAAAACAAACCGAGTGGAGGAGAGATGAGTAGGTGCTGATGGGAAAGAACCATAAGGGAGCGTCCAGCCGCCCTGCGGAGGAAACTCAGCTCGGCCACTTGTATCCGCGATCTTATCCTTTCGGTCACTACCCAAAGTTCATGACCATAGGTGAGGGTGGGAATGGTGATTCAACGGTAAATCACTAATAATAAATACATACTGATAATAATAATAATAATAATAATAATAATAATAAATAATAATAATAAGTTGTTAATAAAACTGGTTCCGAACCAGTTCGGCAGCAGAACCAGTTCAGAACCGGTTCCATGGTTTTAGTTTGCGTCATAAACATCCAACATCTGGTAAACAACGTGATCGGCGCCGGAGAGCCTCCACGCCCCGCCTCTCTTTCCTCTCAGTCATGTCATCATCTCCAGAGCAACCCCCCCCCCCCTCCATCGTTTCTCCTCCATCATAGATAAACAACAACAATTAGCACGTGGCTAATCTGCATAGCAGTCAGAGTCGAGCTGTCAGCCCCGAGGAGCCGCCGGGTAAGACGATGGGGGGGATTTGTCAGGGGGCTTTGATGGGGGGGGGCAGATGGACCACAGGGGACGGGGGGGTAAACAACTGCTGCTGGTTTAATCTGCCACACTGCCTCGGCTTGAGACGCCATTGTTCTGCCGAGGAGCCCTTCGCCACGCGGCGGCGTCACGCCGGGGCCAGACACGCCCCTCGCGGGGGAACCAGTGATGTCACCACAGCA
This sequence comes from Cololabis saira, assembly GCF_033807715.1. Taxonomy (NCBI): domain Eukaryota; kingdom Metazoa; phylum Chordata; class Actinopteri; order Beloniformes; family Belonidae; genus Cololabis; species Cololabis saira. Next base: position 28,200,212 of record NC_084601.1, on the reverse strand, counting down.
GCTTTAACGCATCACTGCTGACATTAGCAGGTCCTCTAAACTCCTCAGGAGTCCTCCGACCATCTCTGTGGCAGCAGCTCCAGGGGGGTTGGGAAGTTTGAAAAGAATAACAACAACCAAAGTTCAAACAAACTCAAAACAAATTGGCAAATGGGTGGGACGAACACACCTGTAGGCCAGGTGGGACACGCCTACTTTATGTCAATTATAGCTTCTTCTAACCAACGACGCTAATTAATATCAACCCGCCCACACCGACACACACCGCCGCTTCTAACGCCGCTACCGACGCGGGGGACCTGAAACCTGAAACCAGGACTAGTAGAACTGAAACCAGGACTAGTAGACCTGAAACCAGGACTAGTAGATCTGAAACCAGGACTAGTAGAACTGAAACCAGGACTAGTAGACCTGAAACCAGGACTAGTAGATCTGAAACCAGGACTAGTAGAACTGAAACCAGGACTAGTAGACCTGAAACCAGGACTAGTAGACCTGAAACCAGGACTAGTAGAACTGAAACCAGGACTAGTAGAACTGAAACCAGGACTAGTAGAACTGAAACCAGGACTAGTAGAGCTGAAACCAGGACTAGTAGAACTGAAACCAGGACTAGTGGAACTGAAACTAGGACTAGTAGAAGTGAAACCAGGACTAGTAGAGCTGAAACCAGGACTAGTAGACCTGAAACCAGAACTAGTAGAGAATCAGGACTAGTAGAGCTGAAACCAGAACTAGTAGAGAATCAGGACTAGTAGAGCTGAAACCAGGACTAGTAGAGCTGAAACCAGGACTAGTAGAACTGAAACCAGGACTAGTAGACCTGAAACCAGAACTAGTAGAGAACCAGGACTAGTAGATCTGAAACCAGAACTAGTAGAGAATCAGGACTAGTAGAGCTGAAACCAGGACTAGTAGAGCTGAAACCAGGACTAGTAGAACTGAAACCAGGACTAGTAGACCTGAAACCAGGACTAGTAGACCTGAAACCAGGACTAGAAGAGCTGAAACCAGGACTAGTAGAACTGAAACCAGGACTAGTAGATCTGAAACCAGGACTAGTAGAACTGAAACCAGGACTAGTAGAACTGAAACCAGGACTAGTAGAACTGAAACCAGGACTAGTAGATCTGAAACCAGGACTAGTAGAACTGAAACCAGGACTAGTAGAACTGAAACCAGGACTAGTAGAACTGAAATCAGGACTAGTAGAGCTGAAACCAGGACTAGTAAAGAACCAGGACTCGAAGAGTCCCGGTCTTTGTCCCGGTATAAATCCACGCGATGGGAAGTCATTAACAGAGCAGGGTACCGGGCTGGTCCACCAGACCCCGACCAGCACCCCGGAACCGCCACCATGAATCCACAACCATAATTCCCAGCATTCAACCTGGTTCCAGCTCCCGACCACGACTCATGAGCGCCGATCACGGGGGCGTCATCAGCACCCAGCGGCACCGGCAGCTCCACTCCTCCAGATGTTCGTCCAGCTGTTCAGAGACGGGTTTACGAGGAACAGAACCAACGATGAGGACAACCAGGTGGAGTCTCATCACTTATCTGGGGGATCCAGTCGGACCCGGTCCAGACCAGACTGGTCACCTGCCCGGATGTTCTGCCTGCCAATCAAAAGACCACTCCCTCTTTTTATACATGTATATAAACTTTTCCCTGAAGTGGAAATTCAGCCCGTAACAAAGTAATTTAAGAACCTTTTAGTCTGAAAATGTCGACAATTGGACCAAAACGTTCTTCAAAAACCAGAGAATTTTAAATCCCGACAAAGTTATCTTTCAAATATCTGATAAAACAATATTAAACACCATGAAGTATAAAAGGCTGTTGAATGATTTGTTACCTGAAAAAACAACAGTGGCAGTTAAAGTTAAATTAAAGCTTTTTTGATTGATCACACGAGACGATCAAGACTGAAACTATGAAACACGTGAAAGAAAATCTTCCTTCAAGTTGAAGTTCAACATCCAGATGTTCCCCAATCGGACCAATCGGAGATTAATAAGCAACCCTGGTGTGTGGCCGGTTATTGGAAAGCTGCGAGCTCATATCTGGTCAGAACCATCGTTACATACCAACCCCTGATGCAGCGGCGTTTAGAAACCAGTACCAGAGTCTCCAGGACGGCGTTCATCTCGCCGGTCTGATGGCGGAGCATCATGATGATGAAGAACGGAGGGAAGAAGAGCGACAACGACACCACGGCGCTCAAGGTTCCCCCAAACGGCGGCGTTCACATCTAAAAGCTAAAGGAGGACCTGGAACTTTAGATCTCTGAAACCGGCCGCTCTCGTTGTTCTGCTTCAGAACCAAAACGGAGAAACAGGAAGTCAAATCTATAATAATACTGGACCCGGATCCAGAGGTGCTCGTTGGTACCGTCGGTACGATTACAGCGGAGAGGTCGCGCTGTTAGGCCGAGCTAGCCGCCGAGCTAATCAACGAGCACAGGGATTAAAGCAAAAAATATATTTTTGACTGAAATTTTTTTTTCATGCCAGTTCATATTCCCCCGCCATCTATGCGCTGCACTACACTTTAAGAATGGCCCCTTTTCTGCCGTGCGGCCGCTTCCCAAAAGTTTCAAGTAAAAAATTAAAATGCTGTATTAGCCCTTCTGTTTTCTAATACAGCATTTAAGGTGTAAGAAGACTTTAACCAACACTATTTAAATACTCGAGACCAATAGCATTTTATAGGAGGAAGGAGATTTTGAGTAGTTTTATTATTGTCAGTTTGCTTTTAATTTATAGTCCACATCAATTTGTGCAGTCCTCTCATTAAAGCCTTAGGCCTGTTCTCCTAGATCTGAGTCAACCTGGTAATCTCGCACTTCTTCATCCAGTTGACCGGCTGCTCTGATGTCACTGCACTTGGCAAGGCTTTGGCCAAGGTGATGAAAGCATCCTGGACTGTTTCATGGACGATCAATGATGGTGTTAGTGCAGACAAAGAGATGATGATGTTATTGTTGAGAAGAAGGTTTTTCAAAATCGCGTCAACACCCCCCGTGGGCCTTCGAGATGCTTTGTTTTATTAAACAGTGGGATTCCCCTGGTCCGCACCAGTTCTAAGTTTAGCTGCTAGACGCCGGCCGAGGAATACGTAATTGTTACGTAATTGTGAATTAAAAGTTGCGTTCCGTATTGAATCAATACAGACACATATTATGCTCTTATTTATTGATGTCATAATCTACATGTGAAGGTCGGAAAAGTTGAATATATTGCAAAACTTCATTAGTAAATTCAACTAAAGGTGAAACAAATATTTTATTACCCATATTCAAAGTAAGATACTTCAAGCCTTTATTTGTTATCATTTTGGTGGTTATGGCTCACAGTTTATGAAAACTCCAAATAAAAAATCTCAAAAAAATTGATTTTATGAAATCAATAAACAATTCAACCATCAAAATGATAACAAATAAAGGCTTAGGATATCTTGCTTTGAATGCATTGAGACTATGTAATATATTAGTTTCACCTTTTAAGTTGAATTATTGAAATAAATCAACTTTTACACCATATTCTAATGTTCCGACCTTCACCTGTAGGTTATATTCTACATCTGGGCTGATGTGGACATACGTAGCATAGGAGACTATTTCAGTTACTGGTATGGTTGTCTGTTTGTACAGTCGTGCAAGTCCAATGCTATTAAAGCACTTTAAACTTTAAATTAAAGCATTTTGTTTTTTCATATAAAATAAATATATTTCTATGCAGTTTAGAAGTTTTGGGGATGTCCCTTTTTTTGGTGCATGCGCTGCTGAAATCAGGCGTTCCTTATTTCTATTTCTGAAAGGTGGTAAACCTAGAGGCGACCTGCCGGGGGCCCGCGTTAACGGGTCCCCGACGGGCACCGCAGCTGGGGAGATCCGCGAGAAGGGCCCGGCGCGCGTCCAGAGTCGCCGCCGCCGCCGACCGCCGTACCCGACTCCCCCCACCGGTCCGCCTTCCGCGCGGCGCCGGACACCGCCCCGCATGAAAGACCCCCGCCCGACGACGCGCAAACGCCGCCGGACAGAGGCCCCCCGCGAGGCGGGCCGGACGACCGCGCCTCCGGCGGCGGGGGGAGGAGGGCGACGGGGCGACTGCTCCCCCAGCCGCGGCTCGAGCCCAGCCCCGCTTCGCACCCCAGCCCGACCGACCCAGCCCTTAGAGCCAATCCTTATCCCCAAATTCCAAAGTTTCCCTTACTGATCCAACACCGCCTCCTCTGTTTTTGATTGGCTAATCCAAGGCGCTGGCAGCTTTATTGGTTTACAACAGCGTCAGTTTAATGCCTAACATGATTTAATTGGCTAGTCTAAACTGTACCACAACAAAACGCACAGGCAAAGCTTTTTTTTTTTTTTTTTTTTTTCTTCCCTCATTTTCCAATTGACGGAAATCCGTCTAGAGACGGAGAACTTTAATCCCTGCGAGCACTAGCAGGACCTTTGCGGTAGCTGCCTTGCTCTCCAGACCCGGACGACCCGCTAAGTGCGTCAGCCGCCACCGTGCAGAAACAGCCCGGCTACAGAATGACGAGAATCCACTCAAGGACCACACCGGGTCACTGGCTGCCTCACAGTTCGGGTCACAAGTGTGACGCTGATGAAACACACTAGAACCTACTCGGCTCTCCTCCACTCGCTTCGGTTCTTTTCCACCAGGGTTCTAACGTGCCGAGTAGATACTTTTCTGTATCTATTCTGCCGAGGTTCTAAGCGGCTGAGTCGGGTTGTGATGTCATCACACTACAGGCCACCGATTGGTCGGGGGGTTGGAGTCAGACGTCTGAGTCAGGATGTGACATCAGAGAAAGAGCGACTCTGACGGCAGCTTCTTATTCCACCAGAAACGGCAGCAAAAGTCTGTTTGGTGATCCAACTCTGAGGTGCAGATGTTCATAAACCTGGTGGCTGAGGAGAGAATTGAAAAGGCATGTAGACGGGAGATAAGGAACGACCAGATCTACCATCGTTATGTAAAGGCGTTTATATTCATGCCGCGGCCATCTGACGGGCTTCTTTAGTCCACGTAAATGGGTCAGCCTCGGAGCGTTTGCAGAATTTAGTTTCAGACGTGTTTCTGTCGTGGAAACTGGACTGAGACTCCAGATGTTCAGTTACGCCGTGAAGCCCAACGTTCATTATTCTGGTTTCTTTGGGGAATTTCTGTCATCTAGGGCTGCAACAACTAATCGATAAAATCGATAAAAATCCATTATTAAAAGCGTTGGCAACGAATTCCATTATCGATTAATTGTGTCGCGCGATTATTACGTCACTCACTAAGTCGCGGAGCTGAAGTTGAGTTGAGCGTGAAGCGGAAGTGGAGGAGCTTGTGCTTTGCCAGCTCAAAGCAGGTATTTCGCCCGGACTACATTTAATGCGGCACAGCGCGCTGACGCCGCGCACCTAAAGGAAGAAGAGGGCGCGGATTTGTTTGGTTTTAGTAACATGCCATGCTCAGGCAGTCTGCAATGTTCAATTGAAACACGTGGGAAAAACACCTAACCTTTTAAGTTATGTCTGTTATCAGGTGTAATGGCATTTTCAGGTTAGAAATAAGAAAACTTCTTGGTAAGATCCTTAGTTTTTTGAGTGAAGGCAGTGAGAGAACAAATCGTAATGTTCAAACAAATCCTGTTTCTGATTTGTATTTTTCTTTATTTTTTATAATTTATTTATTGTTCTGACAGCTCAGGTCCCTTTTAAACAAAGTATACCTCTTTTGTGCACTTTATTTTTATATAATTGGCAGATGTAAAGCATACATGTGTATGTTTTCTGTGTTAATCCATTTAGTTTTTTTTTTTTTTTAATCAATACTTTAAAAGCTCAGGGATGTTCAAGGAGCAACCTGTTTGTGAACTTTCTGAAGATTATCTGCACTGTGAATTTGAACTGTCAGTTCTGTTTGAATAAATGGTTGGAATTTAATGTTTTTTTGTTTTTTTTTTCTTTTTATCCGATTCATCGATTAATCGAAAAAATAATCTACAAATTAATCGATTATTAAAATAATCCTTAGTTGCAGCCCTACTGTCATCTCTGAAAAACTGAATCCATCTTTCCCTTTAACTTAATAAACTCCTGTTTTCTACCTCATTCTACCTGAACTTGGAGTTCTACCTGAACTCTGCCCACCTGTGGGACCCGGGGCCGGATTTTCCATCTTAAACGTCATTTCACCATCATGACGTTGATTTCAGATTTACAACAACTCCAGCTGGAGGAGGAACAGGAAGTACCAACGTTAACTTCCACCAGGCGTCGGTGAAGAAGGTTGGAAATGCACCGATCAGAGGTGAGAGACCGGGCCCCCCACCTCCACCTGGTACCACCAACCGCTCCCTCTGAAGGTTAACCTGTTTACGCCGTGCGGGATGTAAATGAGGCGGCGGCTCCACGCCGGCGGAGGACCACGTTACTATGCTAATCTCCCGCATCAGGAGCTAAATGTCAGGAGAAATGGATTACCCAGAATCCCGCTCGGCCCGGTGCAGCGGGCCCGGCTGACATTTGTCCACGAGGACCCAGTTCCTTACTCACATCAGGGCTCTTATATATTAATATATCATCTATAAACGAGTTCACTTTCACAATAAACTTCAACAGCCTCAGTACCAGCAGTTACACCTGTACCGGTCCAGTATCGTGGGCCCAGAAACAAACAAAGATGCTACCACAACCAGAACCGGTAATCCTGGGCCGACCCGTCGAAGCCCCGCCCCTCAAACACAGAGCAGGATTAGTTCCTCAGGGAGCAGAACTCAGACATTCACAGGTTTCAGCTGAAGATCCTGAACTCTTCTGTTTCTTGGAGTTAATGACAGAAAGATTATGAAAAGACACGTCTGAGGTGCTCGTAACTACTGCCGGGGGTAAACGGTTGTTTTTAAAACGATCAATCAAGCGATTATTTTATCGATTAGTCGCCTAATCTAAGGAGTAATTGGACGATTAATCTAACGATTATTTTTCTGTTGTTTCACTTATAAAAACCATAATCTATCAAATATAAAAAATCCATAATAATATAGTTTATTAAACAACACGTTTGCAAAGAGAATAAAAATATAGAATAAAATTATACAAAATAAAAAGGTCACCCTGTTTAACAGTCCAACAAAAATCTCTCCTGTAAAAAAAATTACAAAAGATTAAAAAGAATGCATGTTTCCCAAATGTGTTAAATACCATATTTGGATAAAACAGCACTATTTCACACTAAATTACATATTTTTATTACATAAAAAAGTATAATCATGAAAGGAACCTTTCTATGGCAGGTGGTATTATACTATACGTTGTTTTCGGTAGGAATAATTTTCCGATGGCACTTAAGCTTCTGCTATCGATTAGTCGACTAATGTAAGGAGTAATTGGACGACTATTCTAATGATTTTGTTTGATTAATAAAAATCTAATAAATATCAAAAATCAATAATAGTTTAATGAACAGTTTTGCAAATAAAATAAAAATATAGAATAAAATTACACAAAAAGGCCAGTTTATTCTTACAGTTCAACAAAACACTGATGTGCAGTGTTTTATGTTGTTTGTGTTAAAAATAACATGTGGATGAAGCGGCACTGTTTCACACTAAATTACATATTTTTCCAAAGGAACCTTTCTATGGTGGGTGGAACTAAAAATAAATTGTAAATAATTGTTCTTGGTAGGAATCATTTTCCGGTGGCACTTTAGCTTCTGCTAACCGGTAAACAAGAGTTATGACCAGAAAACCTCAAATCTAGGAGCTGATAGACCATAATCTGATCATGTGATGTTTGTTTTTGCAGTTATTATATTTTGTAATTATTATTGTCCCGCCCACGAGACACAAGAGGGCAGGGCTTCAGATGCTCCAACACGCTGGTGTTCTGGTCTGGTATCAACTCCAAAAGGTGTTTGGGACTAAATTTAAAGTATTCACATACTTTTGATGACTTAGAGATGTTTTTTTTGGGGCTTTGCATCTGTTCTGAGTTATTTCAGAGAAGGTTGTTGTTTTTGTTGGACGAGCAGAGAAGAAGAAGCTGGTTGGAGGTGAGAGAGAGGCTGATGTTGTTAGGAAAGATGAATGGACACGTGGAGCAGGTCAGACACACACACACACACACAAGTACACACAGCTGTCAGGGCCAGACGAAGATCATTCACAACCCCCGCCCCCCCCGGGGATTACTGACACCGTTTCTTCCTCTCTCTCTCTCTCTCAAACACACACACACACACACACACACAAGTACAAAACACACACACACACACACACACACACACACACACACACACACAGGCGTTGCCAGGAGGCGGCGTGTCGTCCACGCGGCCCGTGGAGAATCATTACTCAGCAGCAAGCAGTGAGAACTTCCCTCCTTCCTCCAGCGCCGCCACACCAGACGCCAGACGGCGTTCAAACACTCGCCGCTCCACGTGTCCCAGAACAAACCAGGCGATCGGTGACTCGACACGTTTCACCAGGCGAACGGTGACTCGACACGTTTCACCAGGACCGACCCGTGGAAACCTCGCTGGTCCACCACCGCTGCGTTAAAGACGACCTCGGGTCGGATCAGAAACCTTCCCTGAACTTCACCTGACGGATCTTTGAGAACAAACAGCTGAAGAAACCAACATGTTTTATACTGTTTTGGTATTTTAATACAACTTTTCTCGATACCAGGGCTGGGCATCGATTCAAATGTCAAGATTCGACTCCGATTCTTAAGATTCCGAATCGATTATCACTCTTTGAGTCGATCCGATTCCGATATCGTTTTGAGTTAGTGTTATTAAAACAGTTTTTTGAGCTGTTGCATGAATTATATGACTGTAGTTATGCAACATATTAATACTAGTATTATATTGATATTCAACAGCAAGTATTGGCAGCTAATGATGCTGTAAGGACCAATCACCTCCTAGAATGCTGATAGAACTGCTTTCAGAAACATTGTGGGGCAGAATTACCAAACAGATCCAGGGAGGAAACGTATGAAATCGGTTTTAGTTTTTCCCCATTCATGAGAATTTGGTTTTTAAGCATAGAAATATAGACAATTTATGTAATTATAACTGAAAACTTTAAATGTTTCATACCTTTAAACATATTTAAAAGGCAAAAACATGACCAGTTATTCTCATGTCCAACATGACTTTTTTGGGCATAAACAAAAAAAATACCAAAAGTTTTGATGTAATGATGAAAAAAAATAAAAAAAATCGATCTTTAGACATACGAATCGATTTTTAGGAATATGAGAATCGATTTAGAATCGGAACAACACAGGCCTACTCAATACATGTGATAAAAGCGATGATTAAACACGTTTCTGTGATGCAACACGGGAGGCCACGCCCACTTCCTGTTTCTATTAGAGATAAAAAAGCTCTGAGTGTCTTCAACAGAAGAACTGAACAAACCCTCCATCATCGTACTGAACCAAGAGCCCCGGAAACCGGCTGGGACACGCCCACCTCATGTCAATCACAGTTAGCATTATGCTAATTACTTTACATTCATTCTCAACAACCAGACTCGTGGGAGGCCAGACTTCTGGTCCACGCCAGAGGACCTGTCAACATTATACCAGAATGAAGTTGAAGAATAAAGTTGCTTTCCTCAACAAAAATTATGACTAAATATCGTCTTCAACGAACCTTTATCACCTGAGGAAAACGAGACGCAACGAAAATGCTGGTCATGTGACGATAACGATAATTAAATATACAATGAAATATTGTAGAGAAATAAAAAGCAGACTAAAATGTAGATTACAAAATAAAAACTCTGCTAAAATGTGTCTTCATTTTCGTTGACCAAAACGAGACGAAATGTTCTAACAAAGATCCTTAATCTCCATGTTTAAGTTGTTTCCTCTGGTTTAGTCTTTAAACCAGTTTAGTCTTTAGATCTTTGGATACACTGTCCTACATAGACGTGGAAAAGAAAACCCAATGTGTCGTGGAAAAAGAAAAAGATGGGGAGAAATGCAGAAAAATAAATATGTTGTAAACTCAAATGAGAGTCTTCTGTATCTGGAATGAATGTATTCTTGAGTCTATAAGGTAACAATAATATAATAATAAGATAACCTGGTTTGAATTGTAAAATGGGTTTGGATAAATACAATCTTTGACTAAAACTAGACTAAAATGGACAATTCTGACTAAAATAAGACTAAAATGCTCAGACTTTTAGTCGACTGAAACTTGACACGACTAAAAGGAGAATGAACGTGACTAAAACTAAAATGATAGCTGGACCCAAAGACTAGACTAAAACTCCACCAGAACCTCTGGTTCCACCAGAACCTCTGGTTCCACCAGCAGCACCACAGAACCTCAGCAACGATGACGAACCGTAGAACCGGCCGTACCTCCTCCCTGGTGGCGCCGAGGAATTTCATAAACGCTTGCTCCTTCTGGAGCAACTAGAACCCGACCCGAGGTTTGGATCCGAGCCGGTTCCGGGAGCCCGTCCACGGCCGGTTCAGCGTGGGAACGGTTTCAGAACTGGTCTGCTTCCCCACCGGGTCACTGAACCGGACCACGATGCGTCACAGCCGTAGACGCAGCTTTTTCCCGGTATCTGATCAGAACCGGGCTACTGAAGGAGGATCCAGAACCCGCAGGCCTTCACCGACGAGATGCAACCGCGGTTTCTGTTTCTGGACTTTCTTTCTTAATTATTCAATTACAGTCTCTTGCCAAGAACCACTTAATTTATCACTTCTTGCAATTTATAGTGTGTTTTTTAGTTTTGTTTTCGTCTTTGTTTTTTTGTCTTTGCTTACTTGTTACTTGTCCAATATATCCATTCTTTTTCAATGTTTGAACCCAAATTATTAGTTTTGTATAAAACCTCCTGAGTCAAGGTTTATAAAAAGTTAGGCATAATAAGCCTTGGCTTCAGCCTATACCTTTTCGGTGCCACTTAAAATATTGGACCTTTTTTTTATGTTTTATCCAAATGGACCGAAATAGAAAAACTCAAATCAAATCAATTACTTTACGCAGCCCAACGCTGTCGGACGTTTCCGTCCCACCTCCGCGCTGAAACGATCTCTGAGCCATTCAGACTCCGGAAGCTCCAGTTTTGTTTAATAGGCTGTAATTGACCCTTTGTTAGCCTTCTGATTGGCCCCTGACCGACCAATCACAAAAATCACCCTCCGTTGCCGCATCCGCTTTATCTGTTTGGACCTAACAGCCGTCTCTCTCGTTCACACCAATGGAAAAAGTATAGTTTTTATTTTATCTTGTAAAACTGAACACTTGTAGTGTCCTGAGGGTGCAGCGTATTTTTATCCCCAAACTGGCAGAAATCCGATCCGTACTTCCAAAACAAAGTCAGCTCGACAGCAGGCTACAACCACGAAAGCTTTTATTTATTTATCTTAATATGGTTAAAAAGTGACACCCACTACCCAGAGAGAATCACAGGAATACTTTTTTATCCTAAAAGCAAAAGGTAAATTACGATAAATCTACATGGACAGCTACACCTTCCACCGTGTTACCAGCTAAACTAATTAAAAGCTCTCGTTTTTGCCGAAAACCTCCACTTATTAAACTCACTCCACGGTACCTTTAGTAGGGGTGGGCAAAAATATCGATATGGCAATATATCGCGATACTTTTCCAGCCGATTCTTTTTTTTATATTTTTTATCCCCAATTTTTTTCCCATTATATCACCCAGTGCTCCTACCTAAGTGACAGTCCTGGGCATTGCCACTCTCTACCAACCCTGGGAGGGCCCTGCACTGAGCTCAGGTTTTATTTCACGTTTTATTTCATTTTATAATTTATTTTTTATATAACACAATTGCCTGTCCTTAAAAATGAAAAATAATGGACAGAGGTTTATTTATTTATGGATTTATATCTATACTGACTGATCACTGTGCCTGTCCTTGGTTTTAGTACCATCTTTCTTGTGTTTATTATCATTTGCCACATAATTAAAGCAACCTCATACTAAATTTAATGTTAATTTCATATGATGTAAATAATATGAAAAACATATACAAATATGTTGTAACTTTAGCTTGTATAGTTATAATAAAACATTGTTTTGACTCAGTTTGTCCCATGAATTGTCACTATAATCTGATGAACGTGCAACTCGGATTTTAAGATCCATCACTATCATCTGATGTACATATACACAACTTGGATTTTAAGGTGTGTAATGCATTTTAAAATTTTTCGGTGAACTATGTAGAATATAATAATCGGGATATCGCATAATTGGGATATCGCAATGTGTATCGTATCGTGGCTCAAGTATCGTGATGCGTATCGTATCGTGAGGTCCTTCCCAATACCCACCCCTAACCTTTAGTACTTTAAAGGTTCCATTAATTAGAAATAAAGACAAAAAGTGACTGTTTGATTGTGATAGTGACAGTTTTGTCCGACTTAGCGACGGGGGCGGGGCTTGACAAAGGGTCAACCGTTGGCGTTTCATTGTGCGGTTTATTTCTGTTTCAGCCAAAGACGGTGGTCCACGGAGGCGCTGGGGCCTCCGGTCCTCCCCTGCTTGATTTCTCCATTCATCAATAATCAACTCCCTTTTGTTAATTTCTTCTCTTTTAGTTTGATGAGGCTTAAAAAAAAAAAAAAAGGTCCTTTATACATTTGTATTGATCACAACTACAAAAACAGAGTTGTTTAACTTTGGTTTCAAATTCTCGGGGTCAGTTGAACCGATTTTTTTATCCTCAAACTGGCAGAAATCGGATCCGTACTTCCAAAACAAAGCAGGCTACAACCGCCAAAGCGTTTTATTTATTTATCTTAAAACGGTTAAAAAGTGACACCCGCTACCCAGAGAGAATCACAGGAATACATTTCATCCTAAAACTAACCGTTAATTCTGATAAAGTTATGTGGACGGCCGCACCTTCCACCATGCTATCAGCTAAACTCGTCAAAAGATCTTGTTTTTGCCAAAAAAAAAAACTATTTAAAACTATTTAAACTCACTACACGGTACCAGAAGTAGGGGTGGGCAAAAATATCGATATGGCAATATATCGCGATACTTTTCCAGCCGATTCAATATCGATATTCAAATTTTGAATATCGATTTTTTTTTATTTTTTATTTTTATCCCCGATATTTTTCCCATTATATCACCCAGTGCTCCTACCTAAGTGACAGTCCTGGGCATTGCCACTCTCTACCAACCCTGGGAGGGCCCTGCACTGAGCTCAGGTTTTATTTCATGTTTTATTTCATTTTATAATTTATTTTTTATATAACACAATTGCCTGTCCTTAAAAAATGAAAAATAATGGACAGAGGTTTATTTATTTACGGATTTATATCTATACTGACTGATCACTGTGCCTGTCCTTGGTTTTAGTACCCATCTTTCTTGTGTATATTATCATTTGCCACATAATTAAAGCAACCTCATACTAAATTTAATGTTAATTTCATATGATGTAAATAATATGAAAAACATATACAAATATGTTGTAACTTTAGCTTGTATAGTTATAATAAAACATTGTTTTGACTCAGTTTGTCCCATGAATTGTCACTATAATCTGATGAACGTGCAACTCGGATTTTAAGATCCATCACTATCATCTGATGTACATACAACTTGGATTTTAAGATGTGTAATGCATTTTAAAATTTTTCGGTGAACTATGTAGAATATAATAATCGGGATATCGCAATGTGTATCGTATCGTGGCTCAAGTATCGTGATGCGTATCGTATCGTGAGGTCCTTCCCAATACCCACCCCTAACCAGAAGTGTTCCTTTATATTTATATCTAGTTTCTGTTGATTTTCTTTGGTACAATAATTGGAAATAAAGTGATGTAAAACCCCGTTTTTAAACGGAAGTGGACGGGGGAGACGACAGTTTTGTCCGACCTAGCAACAGGGCCACCTAGCAACGGGGGCGACCTAGCAACGGGGGCGGGGCTTGACAAAGGGTCAACTGTTGGTGTTTCATTGTGCAGTTTATTTCTGTCACTTTGGATTCAGAATCTAGACCTTCAGCAGGGACGTCCACACGGTTCTGGTACCAACCCTCCCGTTTCCAGCCGGCCCATCTGGCAGAGTACTGGAGCTGGAGCGGCGCCGGCTTTCCCAAAACTGAACTGATGCTTGTGGTTGATTTAGACGTGCAACGACGATCGTCGTCGATAACAACAATAGTCGTCCACAAAGTTAATTGTCAACTATTGTTGATAAATAATACATAATAAAATACGGTGAGACATCTCCTTCCTCCCATCTCTGCTGAGAGTTGCTCCAGCGCCATGTTATTATAACATTAATAATAATAATAATAATAATAATGTAAACTATACGCCAAAAATTTGAGACAATCATTGATTTTTGAGTTGAAGAATAAAATAATAAAAGGTAAACTAAAAGGTGAAAATTAGAGAAAATCGTTGATACTTTTCCTTTTTGAGCCTCAAAACACATTTCTGTCATCTCCTAAACTTAAATGTAAGTATCACTAGCAACCAGAGATCTTACAGTGCATGTTGAAGATGTTCTCCCCATATTTTCACCACCTACGAAAAGCACCAGGGGGCAGCGATAGTCGACGTACCCGAGCAACGGAGCCCAACAGGAGGCTGCTAGGAATCATGTGGAGGAACCGGCGACGGCGGTGTGACGGATGTTACGACCCGCTACCGACCTGCTGGGACGAGCTACTCGGACTCAACCAGACCGTTAAAAGAAGCTAATATTTGTATTTTGCATTATTAATGTTATTAAGAGCCAACAAAATCACCTTTCAAACCTCTACGAGCTGCTGGGCGCCGGTTCCAGGACCGGAACGCCGCTGGTCCGTTCAGACTACAAGACTCTAATCGTGAGTCTTGAAGTCCTTCTGCTGTTCACACCACACGACTCAGGCCCCGTTTACACATAGCCGGGTATTTACAAAAACGGATATTTCCCCCTCTACGTTTTGAAAAATTCCATCGTTTACACGAGATCGTTTTCAAAATCTCTTCGTTTACACGGATCCGCATAAATACGCTGTCATGCCAGCCAATCAGAATCCTGGAAAAAACATCAACAAATGACACGTGTAACTTCCAGTTAACGTAGGGTACGCAGCGACGCAACCGTACGGCGCGCATCACCGCGTACCCTACGCCATAAGGCTCTGCGTCGATTTAACGCGGGACCATAATTCAGGCTTTACTTCCAAGACGGAACGAGAGTCTTTCGTTTGGAGTGACAGAGAAGTGGAGTTACTTTTAAGTGTGACTTTAGAATATAAAACAGGTAAAATACAAGAAAATATTGACGGTATATGTATATATATATATATATATATATATATATTGACTAATTGTAAACACAGGTCGCACACATGACGCTGGTGACGTTTCTGTTGCATAATGTGACGTTCTGAAGCCTAAATCTCCGTTTTCCTCTGTTTAGATGCAAACGTGAAAACTGAGTTTTTGAAAATCTCCACTTTGGCCGGAGTTTTCAGAAATGATCGTTTTTGGTGACTTTGAGCTCCGTTTTCGTTTAAACGAACGGCCAAAACGCATGAAAACGCCTCAGTTTTTGCTTCGTGTAAACGGGGCCCCAGTCACGGTAAAAGCAGACGTAGCAGACACACAACAAGACACAACAATGCTACAGAGGTTAGTTTCCTGTTCACGCTACAGAAGTCTCGCCCACGTCCCGCCCCTCGGTGACATCACCAAAGCTTTGCCCTCTCATTGGCTGCAGCTTCACCTGATAATGCTCCAGAAGTACCGGCTCCATCTCGGGAGGAAACTAAAAGATATTCAGTGTTTCACATCCTGGCTGCTGATTGGCCGCCGGACCACCAACGCAGGCCTGAAACCGTAATAACGACAGCTTCCCCTCAGCAACATTATAACTGTTTAGTAGCACTGATGTCACGCCACCAATAATAAAAATAGTCGCCAACGGATTTAATTGTCGACTATTGCTGCCCATGCTAAAGCGCTAGGTTATTATAATAATAATAAAATAATAATAATAAAAGGGTGCACGATAAATATGGATCCGACATTTATCGGGCCGATATCAGGAATTATGACGTCATATCAATAAATCGGATAATATTAAAAATAGCTCTGATATCCAATAATGAAAGTTCCAGTAAAGATGCAGTTTTTCTTCCATCTCTTTTGTCTCCAGGTTACCACAAACTACAGGTGAATCTAAATTTTAAAAATGTATAAATATGAATATGTTATCGGTCTTAAGAAGCAGGCAGTTATCGGTATCGGCTTGAAAAAACACATGTGCATCCCTAGTGATAATAATAATAACTATATGGCGAAAATGAGAGAAGATCGTTGATGCTTTCCCTTTTTGAGCCTCAAAACACATTTTATCATCTCCTAAACACACCAAAAACATAAATGTATGTATCCCCAGCAACCAAATTGCACGCTAGTGCACTTTGACGATGTTCCCACTGTATTTTCACCACCTACGAAAAGCACCAGGGGGCAGCGATAGTCAGCGACAACAGGAGGCTGCTGGGAATCATGTGGAGGAACCGGCGACGGCGGTGGGACGGATTTTACGACCCGCTACCGACCCGCCGGGACGAGCTACTGGGACTCAACCGGACCGTTAGAACAAGCTAATATTTGTATTTTGCATTATTAATGTTATTAATTAACCACACGACTCAGTCACAGTAAACGCAGACGTAACCACGCACAAAAATGACCCGATGGCGTAGCCGAGCAGCCGAGGTCCGACGACCAAAACACCAGCGAAGAAGAGATAGTTAGGGTTAGTCAACGTGGAGATGCTACAGAGGTTAGTTTCCTGCTCACGCTACAGACGCCTCGCCCACATCCCGCCCCTCGGTGACATCACAGAATCTTTGCCCTCTCATTGGCTGAAGTACAAACCACTCGGCGTGTTTCACATCCTGGCTGCTGATTGGCCACCGGACCGCCAACGCAGGCCTGAAACCGTAATAACGACAGCAAACACTCCCCAACATTAAAACGGTTCACCACCACCGATGTCACG
Source organism: Cololabis saira (assembly GCF_033807715.1). Classification (NCBI taxonomy): domain Eukaryota; kingdom Metazoa; phylum Chordata; class Actinopteri; order Beloniformes; family Belonidae; genus Cololabis; species Cololabis saira. The sequence goes on along the minus strand of NC_084601.1, from coordinate 28,183,165 downwards.
CCACTAATAATAAAAATAGTCGCCAACGGATTTAATTTAACAAAATAAATAAAAATTAGGGCGAGACATCGCCTCCCATCTCTGCTGAGAGCTGCCCCCCACCCCAGACTTCTGAATCCGTCCACCTCAACCTGAAACTGACCCTCCGTTTGACTCCGACTCCTCCATTTTTTGTAAACACGGAGTAGAAAGGCATCACATGTGGTTGTCAGGTGAGCCCCGTCGCCGTGGCAACGCCGCCAGTGGAAGCGAGCCAGGGCCGTCAGGGAGGAAATAAAGAAATAAATAAATAAATGTTAAAAAAAAAATAAAAAAAAGAGCCGTGACACTTGGCTGACACCTCGGCTGCTTGTAAACACGACGGCAGAGAGTCTCACGTGGCCCGGAGTCGACCTGGTCCGGCCCCGGTCCGGGGGGGCCACACCTACTTTCTCTGCCCTTATTTACCTAACGCAGATATATAGATATATACGAGCAGGCCTGGGTTCTGGGGTGGGGGGGGGCAGGTCTGGGGTTCGAGGCCGGTGCTGGGGGGGGCCGGTCCAACCAGCGGCGCCGACCCACAGCAGCACCGTCAGCATGCAAATTACTGCAGTGGGAGGAAGTGGCCGAGCTGCTCCCACGGAGCGGCTCCGGGACGAGACGGGACGACCACCTCCCCCCTCCCCGATCAACGTCTAGGAAACACGCTTCTACCCCAGCCCACCAGACCGGGGGGGTCTGATCAGAACACCGGCCCCGGTCCGATCCCACATATCTGCAGGAAACGGCCAGCGAAGGCCAATGAGCAGCGAGGCTGTGCGGGAGCGCCGGAGTGGGCGGGGGGTGGAGGGTTGGGGTTGGGGAGGGGGGGGCTGTTTTTCTGCAGCCTGCCATTAGGAGCAATTATAAATGGCCGAGAGCGGAGGAGCGGGGAGCCAATCAGACGGCGGCTCGCATGTCGACCTAAGACCAACTGTCTCCTGGCTCTGACAGCAGGATTTTACCTCCATAATTCAAATCCCAGAGCAAACGGAGAGCTGCGCTCCGCCGGCAGCAGCCGGCCGGGCCGGGTTCCCGGGAACCAGAACCTGCACACACGACCGGCAGAACCCCCGAAACCCCCGGCCGGGCCGGACCAGACCGGGAGTGTGACCCGGGTCACAAACCTGACACCCGGGGAGAGGGGGGGGCGGTTCTACCCTGTGGTTCTGCAGCCTGGACCGGCCCCCCCTTTACTAATAATTACATTACTGTCATGCAGATGTTGTTTAGAGGATTCATGCTGACCCCCCCACCCCCCTATAACCATGACAACCACACAGAACCAGCACCGAGGTCTGCAGCAGGTGGAAACATCCGGGCTCTAGACCCAGGACCCGGGCCCTCGCAGGGACCTCACCGGTCCTGCACCCCCCTCCCGGCCCCGGAGCAGGGCTGGGGGGGGGAAGCAGGAGGCAGGCAGCCATCTTAGCTCTCCTGCTGCAGAGACAATGGCAGGTCCGGCATGGAAGCTGGTTCTGCTGGAGCCCAGAACCGTGTTTGTGGGGTTACCTGGCTCCGGCCGGGGGCCGGCCCGGTGCCGCCCGGGCTCATGGGGGGCGGGTGGTGGCTCCTCTGCGTCCAGTACTGCTGCTGTGCGGGGCCCTGGCCCCCCAGGTCTCCCTGGGGCCCCCCCTGGGCCCCCGGGGGGCCCCCCTGGCCCTGGCCCTGGAGGCCCTGGCCCTTGCTGGGGCCCTCGGGGCCCCCGTAGTCCCCCTGCGGGTACCCGGGGTACCCGCGGGCGGAGCTGGGGGACGTCAGCAGCTGGTTGAGGGTCGGCGTGGAGGTGGGGGGCCCGGGCTGGGGGCCCCCCCCACCCAGGAAGCGCTGCCCGCTGCTGCTGTAGCCCACAGCGTGGCCCTGGCCCTGGGTCGGGGGGGCCCCTGCAGGGGGGGCCCCCGGGGGCCCCGGCTTGCCCCCACCCCGGGGGGGCCCGTAGCCCTGCGGGTAGGCAGTCCTGCCCCCCTGGAAGGGGCCGTAGCCGTAGTATCCGTGCTGCTCGTAGGAATCCATCAGCACGCCGGGGCTTTGTTGTCCGCCATGTTGGAGGAAGGGGCCCCGGCTGTAGGGCTGGTAGTACGGGGGGGGCGGGAGGGGCCCCCCCGGGGGGGGCTGCGGGGCCCCGTCCGGAGGAGCCCCGTTCTTCATGTCGGGCTCGACCCCCCCTCCTCCTCCGCCGCCTCCGCCTCCTCCTCCCGGGGCTCCGCCGCCGCCGTCCTCCGGGCCCGGGGCTCCGGGCCCGGAGGACGGCGGCGGCGGAGCCCCGGCCTGGAGCTCCCCGGGTCCCGGCGCCGACAGCGGCTCCCTCTCCCGCTCCGGCTCGGCCCGCTCCGGCTGCTTCTTCAGCTCGGCGGGGCTGCCGCTCCCGTTGCCGGCCACCTGCGCGGCCATTCCTCGCTCCTTCCCTCGCTGTTCGAACCGTCGATCAACGGAGCTCCGCGACCCGAGAGTAGAAGCTCAAGAACATGTCTGGAGATCCTGGCTCCCCCCCTGCCTGCGGCGCCCCGCACCGCACCAGCCCCGCGACAACCAGCCCCCGCGAACCGGGACGTTGTAGGGGGAATTATCGGAGGTTTCAGCACGGACCGGGAGCGGATCCCCCCCTGAGCTGCAGAGTGTATGTGTGTATGTTGGCGGGCGGGGGGGGATCAACCAGACCAGCACGAGGATCCGCGAGACACGGCCATCTTACCAGCCGCGGGGCGACAAGCAAAGCCCGGACTGGAGTCACAGGCAGAGCTGGATCTGGATCCGGAGCCGGGTTGCTGCTGTGAAAAACAGGCGCGGCGCAATTGCTGCTCGAAGGGGCCAGGGGCGGACTCTGCTTCGGCCCCCCACAACACCGGAGGGTAGAGGCGGTCCTGTATTTAAAAAAAAAAAACGTGTGTAAATTACACTTATCCTTCACACATTCAAATGTATAAATAATGAATAAAATGTTTGATTTGATTTGATTTGATTTATTTTATTTTTGTACATGTAAAAAAAAAAAAAAACAACACTTCATGAGAAGTTTAATTTTTTTTTTTATTAACATACAGTGCAAACCACGACAAAAGACGACATCAGTTTGTGTGTGTGTGTGTGTGTGTGTGTGTGTGTGTGTGTGTGTGTGTGTGTGTGTGTGTGTGTGTACGTGTAAATAAGATGATGAAAGTACCGTAGATACATAAATTGAGAATATTAATTCGAGAGTAAATAAGTAAACAAATAAATAATTATATAGAGTGGTGTAGCACGATATAATATAAATATAACATATTAATATAGTAATATCCTAACATAATTTTTATAAAATATTATAACATATAACGGACTCTGCTTCGGCCCCCCCCCCCCACAACAGCGGAGGGCAGAGGCGGTCCTGTATAAAAAAAACCCGTGTGTAAATTACACTAATCCTTCACACATTCAAATTATGTATAGCATATGTGCAATATCTGCCAGTATACCTCACAACACTCCACCTGCTTTTTTGCACTGTTTCTTTCAATCTACTGTGTATATACTGCTCATATTTCTGTAATTATACATATTTTATATATTTTTTGTATTTTTTATATATTTTTTATTTTTTAGTCTTTTTACCCCTCCCCTGCATGTGTGTGCTAAGTGTACTGCTGCCAACAAAATAAGTTTCCCCACTGAGGGAGAAAATAAAGGATTATCTTATCTTATCTTATCTTATCTTATCTTATCTAATACAATTATATACAATATATATATATATATATATATATATATATATATATACACCTATCTATACACATGCATACATACACATATAATTTGCTGCCCATTTCTGTACATAAATAAGATGAATAAATAAAAAAAATACACGTAGGCTTATTCACATAATTAGTTTAGTTTATTGTTTTGCACAGTTTTAAAAAATATACAGGAAATATCAAATATAAATACTATAGGTGCAGGAAGAGGCAAAAAACCCAATGGAGTTATTTGAAGCCTGCACCGAAGTTATTAAAATTTCATGTGTTATAAAGAACACAAGATTAACATACAAAACAAAAAGTATAACTACACAAAAGTGATAGCAAACTAATAATGCAATATATAAATAATAAAAAATGTGACGGTACATGTCACTATGAGTGAAACACAAAAGTAAAAAAAAAAAAAAGAACATGGATACATGTACAACAATACATTGGGAAAACAGTTACAAAACAGCAGTCAAGTGGTCCTTCAAATGTCTTTTGTAACATTTCAAAGAGGAAGAGCTCTTTACCAAGTGGGAAAAATCATTCCACAGTCTGAATTGAGTGCTCAGACTGTATCAGATTTTTTAACCCGGCTCTTTCACCCTTTCACAACAGGTGTAAAGTGGTAAAGTGCAATCTAGAACATTACTTTTCTAGCCTTCTTTGCAGCAAAATCATCAATTACATCATCATACGAAATCTGTTGTGCAACTGTATGATTGATGCTGATGATGGCAAGTCCAGAGAGAGACGCTCCTGTGACATAGTGGACCTCAAGTATGTTTTAATAAGCTTCAGCTTGGAAAAACTCCTTTCTGCTTCCGCCACTGGAAGGTCAGACCAATTCTGAGTGCAGTCCTGTATCCCAAACCTCCACACAGACTCACAGCAAAAATGATTCTTTCCTCCATCTTGATCGTCTCTGATCTACAACCCGCAAGTTTTTTTTCACCTTTTCTCCTATTGGGCGTGCCGAGATGTCGTCAACGCGCGGCACAGTGAAATTAAAAAATGTTTAATTGGGGCAGGCGCGGCGCAAGGCTGCTCGGCGGGCCAGGGGCGGACTCTGCTTAGGGCCCCCCCCCCAACATCAGAGAATCAGGATTTTTTTTTTTTTCCTCTTTATTGATTTTACAAAAAAACAAGGCACATTATACATTCCAGAAGAACACTTGCATCAAAGAACACTGAGCGACCAATGAGTAAAACAAAACAAAGTCAGGAATTAGGATACAAAGATACTTCTGAATCATGCAAGATTTTAAATATTTTTTTCTACTGAATTATTTCGTTTAGATATGCAATTAAGATTTGATTAATTTTCAAAAAGCGACATTTATGAATAAAAAAATGTCGCCAATATAATTAAATTATTGATTCCAAAGTCTATTTTTTTGTCCTCCACTTGTAAACCAAATTTAATGCTTTCAAATGTAAGAATGGGAATGGTTTGATCATTATAGGTTATCCAGTATTGGAAAGCATCCCAAAAGGTCCTAGTTAAGCTACAAAAGAAAAAAAATATGCTCTAAGCCAGGTTTTGATGTCTGCGTTACAAAAAGTACAAATATTCAAATCTAAATTAAACGTTTTATGTAAAAAATCATTACATGGATAGACCTCATTCATTATTTTAAAATGAACTTCTTTAGCCTTAGGTGGAAGTGGAAAGGAGAGGTAACTGGTTCTCATCTTAATTAAAAAAACTAGTAGTATAATATTGAAACATATGTTTCCTCTTCAAAGGTGAAAAGAAACATACCAAAAAAAAGCAGCAGAAATAAAAAATGTAATCTGAAATATATATGTATATATATATATACACATACATACATACATACATACATATATATATATATATATATATATATATATATATATATATATATATATATATATATATATATATATATTTATATATTTATATATATATATATATATACACTTACGTTCACCAACGGACCAGCGTTAGTGAAAAAACCTTACTAAGAGCCGCTTCTGCTAACTGATTTGATCAAAACGAGTGTGAATAAAATAAATCAGGATAAATTAAGTCTGTAAAGCAAAAATAACCAGATATGCAAGGAACAGGAAGTCACCTGTAGGTGACATCACAGAGGGCGTGGCCTGTACTTATAATGGTACTAATAAAGTCTCGGTTATCCCTCCCTCCTGCAGGTCTGGATCCAGACCCTAGTGGTCATTAGAGGAACTGCAACTTCTCTAACTTCCACCTGGAAGTGTGAATATCGATGTTTACATCTCAGTTTTGTATAAATTGTATAAAATGACCTCATATTCATGGATCCTATTCTACTTTGAGTTCTTCTGCTTCCAGCGGGTTCGAATTTTGTTGTTCTGACTACATTAAACCTTCGTGGATCTCTGAGCAGGTAAATCCTGCACTCGTGTTATTCTTCCGTCTTATGAGGGGAACAAAATAGGTTACAGTGTCATCTGGTGAGAGAGAGTGATGGGAGGAAAGTGGTGCCTCCATGTGTGAGGTGTGTGTGTGTGTGTGTGTGTGTGTGTGTGTGTGTGTGTGTGTGTGTGTGTGTGTGTGTGTGTGTGTGTGTGTGTGTGTGTGTGTGTGTGTGTGTGTGTGTGTGTGTGTGTGTGTGTGTGAGTGAGAGAGTGAGAGTGTGAGAGAGTGAGAGTGTGAGAGTGTGTGAGTGAGAGTGTGAGAGAGTGAGAGTGTGTGAGTGAGAGTGTGAGAGTGTGTGAGTGAGAGTGTGTGTGTGAGAGAGTGAGAGTGTGTGAGTGAGAGTGAGAGTGTGAGAGAGTGAGAGTGTGAGAGTGTGTGTGTGTGTGTGTGTGTGTGTGTGTGTGTGTGTGTGTGTGTGTGTGTGTGTGTGTGTGTGTGTGTGTGTGTGTGCGCTCTTTTCTTCGTGTATGTGTGATTTTTTTTGTTTTGTTTTTTTGTACAATAGTTGTCGTTATCTCTTTGATTCAATGTGACCGGAAAAAGTCGGATAAACCAATCAGGAAAAGATCGCTAACTAGCAGTCGCGGGGGGTACTGCACTGCGGCGAAATGGAGTGACGGAGAAGTCCGAAGGGTTCACGACGGTGTCACGGTGACGGCGTGTGCTCTGTGTTGTTGACGCAGAACCATAATTCAGGCTTAAGAGTGTGAGAGAGTGTGTGTGTGTGTGTGTGTGTGTGTGTGTGTGTGTGTGTGTGTGTGTGTGAGTGTGTGAGAGAGTGAGTGAGTGTTTGTGTGTGTGTGTGTGAGTGAGTGAGTGAGAGTGTGAGAGAGTGCGAGTGTGTGAGAGTGTGAGAGAGTGTGAGTGTGTGAGAGTTTGTGAGAGAGTGAGAGTGTGCGTGAGAGTGTGTGAGAGAGTGAGAGAGTGTGAGTGTGTGAGAGTTTGTGAGAGAGTGAGAGTGTGCGTGAGAGTGTGTGAGAGAGTGAGAGAGTGTGAGTGTGTGAGAGTGTGAGAGAGTGTGAGTGTGTGAGTGAGTGTGTGAGAGTGTGAGAGAGTGCGAGTGTGTGAGAGTGTGAGAGAGTGTGAGTGTGTGAGAGTGTGAGAGAGTGTGAGTGTGTGAGAGTGTGAGAGAGTGTGAGTGTGTGAGAGTGTGAGAGAGTGTGAGTGTGCGTGAGAGTGTGTGAGAGAGTGAGAGAGTGTGAGTGTGTGAGAGTTTGTGAGAGAGTGAGAGTGTGCGTGAGAGTGTGTGAGAGAGTGAGAGAGTGTGAGCGTGTGAGAGTTTGTGAGAGAGTGAGAGAGTGTGTGAGAGTGTGGGGGAGTGTGTGTGTGTGTGTGTGTGTGTGTGTGTGTGTGTGTGTGTGTGTGTGTGAGAGTTTGTGAGAGAGTGAGAGTGTGAGAGGATAGAAAGGAGGAAGGATGGGGGATGGACTCTGAGCAGGAAGTGCTCTCAGAAAAGCAGAAGCTGCTGCCGGAGGAATGGAGAGAGTGAAAGCTGCTGAAGTTGAATGTTTTACGTTTCAGACTCCGAGTTCACGCCGCCGAACACGTGAAGAGAAGTCGGTGGGTGACATTTACACGGACAGAACCGAGACGTCTCTACAGCAGCTCCCCTCCTCCTCCTCTAACAGCAGCAGTCCTCGCGCTGCCTTCAGGGCCCGTAGGCATTCCCCACCTCCAGACTCTCAGAGAGTCTCAGAGCCACTGGAGGACAGGAAGACGGTTCTGAGCATCACCAGACATGTGGTCACCTAGACCTAGACTGAGTTTAGATGTTTAACAAAGATCATCCTTCTGCTGAGGAGGCTTCAAAGCTCCGGCTGCCCTGCATCCAAATGATAAACTTGATGGAAATAATCTCCTATTTCACAAATACAGAGGTTCACAATCAACGGTAACAGACGAGGCTTTATGCACACACATATAAATATATATATACACACACATATATATATATATATATATATATATATATATATATATATATATATATATATATATATATAAATATATTTACACATATATGTATAAATATATATGTATATATGTGACTGTATTTAAATACCGTTACTACTGCAGAATGTTCTGACTAAGAGAAGTCTGTTTGTGAGCAGAACTGGAGATGAAACCTACTAATAATACTTAATAACATTTACATTTGTGAATCATGTAAAATCTGATAAATCTAATTGAGTCGGGGAGGAGGACACAGCAACGCCCGACTTCTACGTCAGCCAAAGCTGCGGTGGATCTACGGCTTAAGGCTGAGTTATGGTTCTGCGTCAAAACGACGCCGTGCCTACGCCGTAGGGTATGCGTCGACGCGTACCACACGCCGTCGCTGACGCCGTCACTGATGCGTACCTCCCAAAAATTGCAACTACGAGTCGAGGTGAAAGAAACCAAACACAGACGAGAGGGCTGTGATTGGTTCGCTTGGTAGCAACGCATTTCCGGTTTCCGGTTTGAAGCAATCGTGAACTTTCAGCGCTCTTTTCTTCGTGTATGTGAGGTTTTTTTTTGTTTTGTTTTTTTGCAAAATAGTTGTCCTTATCTCTTTGATTCACTGTGACCAAAAAAGTCGGATAAACCATTCAGGAAAAGATCGCGACTTAGCGGTCACGGGGGGTACTGCACCGCGGCGAAATGGAGTGACGGAGAAGTCTGAAGGGTTCACGACGGCGTCACGGTGACGGCGTGTGCTCTGTGTTGGTTTGACGCAGAACCATAATTCAGGCTTTAGCCCGACATGCTACGTGTAACTACGCGTCGTTGCGATCCAGACCGCAGGAAACGTGATTGGTCCACTTGCTAGCATAGCCGTTTCAAAAGAGACGAGAGAGAGAGAGAGAGGTGGGGCAGGTTGATGAGCAGAGGAAGGAAGGTGCCTGAAAGAAGTAAACATAAGAAGCATTTCACTTAACACAAAGAAGCCGTGCTGCCAACTAGTGGTTGGTGGTGGAATTACAGGCCGACAAAACAGATGACAGCATGAGGGTCCGGATCCAGACCTGCAGTTCCTCTACCGACCACCAGGGTCCGGATCCACTACTAACTTATATAAAATCGTATATACAGTACATTCATGTATAATTAGGGGCGGGGTCTTTTGATTGGCATCTGGCATAGCCAAGAGCTAGTTAACATCATTTTGCTAATAATCACTTAGCACTGTATAATAATCCTAATAGATGCAACGCTAATCCTGGTTTCAGCTCCACTAGTCCCAGTTTCAGCTCTACTAATCCTGGTTACAGTTCTACTAGTCTTAGTTTCAGGTCTACTAGTCCTGGTTTCAGATCTACTAGTCCTGGTTTCAGATCTACTAGTCCTGGTTTCAGTTCTACTAGTCCTGGTTTCAGTTAGGCTAGTCCTGGTTTCAGCTCTACTAGTCCTGGTTTCAGTTCTACTAGTCCTGGTTTCAGTTCTACTAGTCCTAGTTTCAGGTCTACTAGTCCTGGTTTCAGGTCTACTAGTCCTGGTTTCAGGTCTACTAGTCCTGGTTTCAGGTCTACTAGTCCTGGTTTCAGGTCTACTAGTCCTGGTTTCAGTTAGGCTAGTCCTAGTTTCAGGTCTACTAGTCCTGGTTTCAGGTCTACTAGTCCTAGTTTCAGTTCTACTAGTCCTGGTTTCAGGTCTACTAGTCCTGGTTTCAGTTCTACTAGTCCTGGTTTCAGCTCTACTAGTCCTGGTTTCAGCTCTACTAGTCCTGGTTTCAGTTCTACTAGTCCTGGTTTCAGCTCCACTAGTCCTGGTTTCAGTTCTACTAGTCCTGGTTTCAGTTATACTAGTCCTGGTTTCAGTTCTACTAGTGCTGGTATCAGGTCTACTAGTCCTGGTTTCAGCTCCACTAGTCCTGGTTTCAGCTCTACTAGTCCTGGTTTCAGCTCTACTAGTCCTGGTCCAGTTCTACTAGTCCTGGTTTCTGCTCTACTAGTCCTAGTTTCCGCTCTACTAGTCCTAGTTTCAGCTCTACTAGTCCTGGTCCAGTTCTACTAGTCCTGGTCCAGTTCTACTAGTCCTAGTTTCAGTTCTACTAGTCCTGATTCCAGCTCGTTACAGATGTTGTTTCAGTAGCAACATTTGAGATGAGGAAGCCTGGACAGATTTGATCGGAATTCATGTAAAATAATATTAATTAGCATCATAGTTTATCATCAGCTAAGTGAGTCAAGCTAATGGGGCTAATTGTGATTGACAGGAGGTGGGCGTGTCCCAGCTGGCTTCAGGTGCGTTCAACAACAAGATGCCGCAAGAAGAAGAGACTTCATAACCACTTTCAGGAAACCTGCTCCGGAGGGGTCGTCCAGTTCTTCTCATACCGTGTGGTTCCATTCAGAACCTCCCAGAACTTGTTGTTCACCGTTTCCAGCTCAACGGCACCTGAATGCAGCGGCACTGCAGATTCCCAGCCTCGGTTGGGGTCCATGAAGGCAGCGCGGGCTGCTTGCAAAAGCAGCAGAACTTTGCTATGTGAATGTGGGGGATGGGAAGCGGCAGAGCTCTGCTCTGCTCAGCCTTCCCTCCCTATCATCATGTGGCCCTGCCGTGGGAGTGGAACCGGGCCCTGGTTCTGACCCGGGTTCTGACCCGGGTCCCCCGGAGACACTGGCAGAACCAGGCCTTTCCAAGTCCCCCAGCTTTAGTATGTTTGGAGGGAATCCAGGGTTGAGGGGTCAGCTGAGTCTGATTATATAGGCTGAGGGAGGTGTGTGTGTGTGTGTGTGTGTGTGTGTGTGTGTGGGAGGGGGCAGGGAGCTTCTTTATCTTTTTAGCATAAACTTGCAGTTTATTTTCTAAGGGAAGTGCGTCTCTCCTTTGTTTTATTTTCTCTATTTGTTATCTTCAGCCTCATTTCAGAAGAATAATATGATATAAGATGAATTCACTATATACATATATACATATGTACATTTATATATACATATATATATATATATATATATATATATATATATATATATATATATACACATATATATATTAGGGCTGTCAAAGGATTACTTTTTTTTAATAGTGATTAATCGCATGTTGTCCATAGTTGACTCGCGATTAATTGCATATTAATCGCACATTTATTCACACATTTTCTGTTGTTCTAAATTTGTTATTTTTGTTTTTTAATGTTTTAATGCTTTTATCAACATGAGAAAGGGCAAAGATGCTTGTTTTGTGCCAACGTTTATTCAACTCTCTACAAAAAAAAAGCTTTTGACCTGAATGTAACATTCTTTCATAAATACAAACACAATGTAGGTCCCTAACTTTTCACTTGTAAAGACTAACTTAAGATTCCTTGTTTTTTTTAAGCAGCTAAATGTAAAAAAAATGAACCATATGCATCACAAACATTGTACAAGAAGTGCATTGGCCAGTTTAATTTTACATGTAATTATGTCTAACCTCATATGGAGGAAAATAAAAGGCTTGTCTGCTTTTAAATGGGGGTGGGGGGGGTGGGGGTGCGCTCTCTGCATCGGTCGTGTTTGGATGCAAGTGATATTTGAGACTCGACGTACTTCGATAGTAATTCATTTCAAGTTGACATGCAAATAACTTTAGTCTTGTCCAGCGAACCATCTGGCATCTTTCTGAACGTGAACTTGCCGTTCAAAGGTCCCTTTTCATTCTCCATCTTTCCTCGCTTTTCAAAAAAGTTCACGTAATAGTTCACCATACTTTTCCTCAGGCTACGGATGCCGTCAACCGCCAGAAATTAGATAATGCGCCTTTTTTTTTTTTTTTTTATCCTGCGCATTAATCGTGCGTTTAAAAAATTGTCAGCGTTAAGAGGACGTTAAGAGGACGTTAAGTTAACGTGTTAATAACGTGTTAACTTATATGTTAGGCGGACTATATATACCAAAAAACATAAATATTAAATCAGTTATTCATGCTTTAATGTGGGTTTTTTTTCGGTTGAAATCATTAGTTTTATAACAAGCCACAGCTGGTTATAAAACTGGTGTAGGTTATATAAGGTGTAGGTTATAACTTATAACCTACACCTGCCAATCAGAATCGAGTATTCACACAGACCGTGGTATAATATATATATATATATATATATATATATATATATATATATATATATATATATATATATATATATATATATATATATATATATATATATATATATATATATGTATTGAAATCCTTAATTATTTGAACACAAACACTGATAAGTTAACATTCAATATCAGGTTTTTTTTATGTTAAAGAATTGAAAAGTCATTGAAACACTGCCCATCATTGACTTGTATGCAGCAAACCGAGTAGCAGAAAGTTCATGTAAAAAAAACTTATCAAAAGGTCTTGGAATCCATTCATGTGAACTTTTACAGGAGCATAAAAATATATGGCAGTGGAGCATAAAGTAAAAAAAAACTTTCTCACAAGACCACTGTCTTGAACAGAAAGCAGTGTTTTTAATGCTTTGCATTAAAAAGGCAACAGATCCTGTATTTATGTTTGTATATAGTGTATTTACACGGATATGATTAAAGCTGTTGAAGAACGTTGATATGTTGTCTGTGCAGTGCAAAGAAGTACTTTTGGAACTAGTGTCAAGTGAAAGTTGTGACACTTGAAATTTTGTATTTTGTATAAAAAGTAAAATGTTTATAAGATTAATTCACTTCACAACATATTTTTGTTTTATTTTCCTAAATCCTTCCTTGGGGGGTTGGTGAAGCTGCAAAGTGAGTTTCTCAGATGCTTAAATCTCATTAAGAGGACGTGATCAGAGACTTCCTGTGCCGTAAATTCATCCACGTGGTTCTGGTTTCACATGAAAACGACCGTTCTCTTAGTCTTTTATTCTGAAATTCCTGCCCCCTGACTCCAGGAACTCGGCGGATTCCAGGCCTTTGTCGAGCTGCTGCTTCATGTACAGGCATCATTTGGACCGTTTAGGACTTTGCTCCTGCCGACGGCCCGGTTCCTGCAGACGGCTCGGTTCCTGGGATCAAATACCTAAATATCTCATGAATTTACAGGAGGCTTCGTAACCTCGTCTTTACAGCTGGTTCTGGGGGGCAGAGTCAGCCACTCAGTCCTACCCCTTTCTGGGGCGTGTCTTACAGGTTTGCACCGCCCACTTCAGAGGAGCAGCAAACTCAGCCAGGTTGGACCATGGATGTATTATAGAACTGGATGGAAGACCAAAAATGGCCGCCCATTCATTTCAATGCATTCTTCTCAGCCAGCGCATGTGCCGAAAAAATGTCTGACTTCCGGGTTTACTTCCGCGTACACGGGCCCATAGAGCATGCGCAGTTGAGTCACCTCCCATGATGCTCTGGGGCCTCCCATCATGCCCCGGGGCAATGACGCAAATATTAATATAATATGTATTAATATAATATATTAATTAATGTATATTATTACATGTATAGTATTACATATATTATTAATGTATTAATATATTATAATATAATTACATAATATATATTAATATAATACATCCGTGGAATGCACGGACACGGCTGTGACGTCAGCCGTGACGTCACGCCCAGAAAGAGACTTTTCTTTGACTTTTCTGGCAGTTATTAAACATTTTTGACGGATATAAAGTCCATGACTTAAAAATATAGAATACAAAGATTAGTAATTGCCGGTGATTACAGCTGGAGGTTCCTGTGAACAGTTTTAGTGGCTTCTCTTTTACTATTGCGGTCTATGGGAAAAAAGCTTTCTGGGCCCAATGGGATTTTTTGTTGCAGTACCGCGGCTGGCCATTAGGAAAAATCGGCGTGCCTTCTGAGCGCGAGATTCGGGGGCTGGGTTGGACTCATCTGGATCTGTGATGTCACAGGTAAGGTGTCTGAGCAGTGGAACATCTGGAACGGAGACAGCGGTGGACGACTAGAACATCTGTAAAGGAGACATCAGTGGACAACCCGAACATCTGGAACGGAGACAGCGGTGGACGACTAGAACATCTGTAAAAGAGACATCAATGGACGACTAGAACATCTGGAACGGAGACAGTGAGAGCTGGTGGAGGAACTAACTTGTTTGTTATTACGTAAAATAAGTGAATAAAACGTTCAACAAGAAGGAAAATTGTTGTTTTTTCACTTTATTCTCACTGTTGATCTTGAGCCTGACTGGACCTGCCGGTAACGGGCCGGATCTGCCGGTACCGGGCTGGACCTCAGCCCAGAACCTCGGACCAGAACCTGGGACCAGGACCTCCTGCTCCAGCAGTGGCACACCAGAGGCGACTAGGAGGCGGCTGGAGGCGGAGCCGGGGTTCCTGACCGCCCCTGGTGGTCGGAGGAGGAACTGCACCTCCTCTCGGTTCGTATCGGCTGAAACTCTCATCTGTTGCCATGGATACCGACCCGTTTGGTTCTGCTGAAGAACTCAGGTTCTGAGACGGGAGGAGGCGGGTCGGACTGAGAAATGAAAACACTCCCTCCCTCCTTCCCTCTCTCTCCCTCCCTTCTTCTCTCCCTCCCTCTCTCTCTCCCTCCCTCCCTCCTTCCCTCTCTCTCCCTCCCTCCCTCTCTTCCTCCCTCTCTCTCCCTCCCTCTCTCTCTCTCTCCCTCCCTCTCCCTCCCTCCCTCCCTCTCTCAGCAGCCAGGTTCTGCAGAAACATGGATGTTCGGCTGCTGGTCCTGATCGGGGGAGAGAGGAAAAAGCTGGTCTGGATCTGAGAGACGGGTGAAGGGGGGACGACGTGGACGGGTTCACTGGGCCGGACCGTCTCCCCCGGGTAGGGGGGCGGGGGGGCGATGCCCCCTCTGTGGGTAAACAGAACCACAACACACTAAATTACCCACAAGGCCCGGGGGAAATCAGACTCCTCCACAACACAGGGACTTTTACTTTTACTGTCTTGATCGACTCCAGTGGTCAGAAGAGGACCTGCAGGTCTGGATCTGGACCCTAGTGGTCTGTAGAGGACCTGCAGGACCCGATAGTTTTATACTTCAACAACAAACCGACGGCCGGCGGTAGCTCGCCTCTGATGTTTCCAAGCGTTGACGCAGACCACAACAAACCTGCCCCATTGTCCGTCTCCTTGGTCCTTTTCTGTTTAAGCTTGAGTTATGGTTCTGCGTCAAACCAACGCCGTGCCTACGCCGTCACCGTGACGCCGTCATGAACCCTTCGGACTTCTCCGTCACTCCATTTCGCCGCGGTGCAGTACCCCCGCGACCGCTAGTTAGCGATCTTTTCCTGAATGGTTTATCCAACTTTTTGCAGTCACAGTGAATCAAAGAGATAAGGACAACTATTGTGCAAAAAAACAAAACAAAAAAAATCACACATACACGAAGAAAAGAGCGCTGAAAGTTCACGACTGCTTCAAACCAGAAACTGGAAATGCGTTGCTTCCAAGCGACCCAATCACAGCCCTCTCCGTCTGCGTTTGGTCTGCGTCTCCTCGACGCGTAGTTACAATTTTTGGGAGGTGCGCGTCAGCGACGGTGTCAGTGACGGCGTCAGTGACGGCGTGTGGTCTGCGTCGACGCGTAGCACACGCCGTAGGCACGGCGTCGTTTTGATGCAGAACCATAACTCAGTCTTTACAGAGACAGATATGTGGAGGGAAGGTCAGCAGAGCAGAGCCCACACCGCCACCTAGTGGCTGGTGGTGTAACTGCAGAGCAACGCAAACGCCAGAGAGCTCTGCATGTATGCTAGGTGTGTCGCTGCTACGTAGAAGCTATAATCAAGGAACTATTTCATCACGACCCAAATCAGAGCAGAACTATCCAGAACTGTCATGGCGGACTCACACACAGTGCTCAACGTTTAGCGCCTCTGACGCAATAAAATCCAAACAAACGTCCCCGCGCCCATGTAGCATTGCAGCTGCTAGCAGCAGCGTGACTCCCCAGCGCCGTGGTGAAGCAACAAAACCTGAAAACTCTCCAACTCTTGAAGGAAGCATTGCCACCACGCCATTGGACGCTGCCTGGAGTGCCGCCTGGAACGCCACCGGGAACCCACAGTTCAGTTCAACAACGCTATACGTCAAGTTCAACCAATAGGGACGGTACAAACGTGTACGCGTGACACAAACATGACAGGGATAGAGATATGAATGGATAGAGATATGAAGAAATAGAGAGATGAAAGGATAGACATATAAAGAGATATAGATATGAAGGGATAGAGATATGAAGAGATAGAGATATGGTGTTTGATTGGTGTTGGGTATTTGTTGTAGTTGTATTGGTGTTTCGTGTGTTGATTGTGTCGTGATTTATTGTATGTATATGTATGCTTTCGGCAACAATGGTTACCATTCATGCCAATAAAGCCAATTTGAATTGAATTGATATGAAGGGATAGAAATATGAAGAGAAAGAGATATGCAGAGATAGAGATATGAAGAGATAGAGTTATGAAGGGATAGAGATATGAATGGATAGAGATATGAAGAGATAGAAATATGAAGAGAACGAGATATGAAGAGATAAAGGCATGAAGAGAAAGAGGTATGAAGGGATAGAGATATGAAGAGAAAGAGGTATGAAGAGATAGAGATATGAAGGGATAGAAATATGACGAGAAAGACATTTGAAGAGATAGAGATATGAAGGGATAGAGATATGAAGAGATAAAGATATGAAGGGATAGAGATATGAAGAGATAGAAATATGAAGAGATAGAGATATGAAGAGATAGAGATATAAAGGGATAGAGATATAAAGAGATAGAAATATGAAGAGAAAGAGATATGAAGAGATAGAAATATGAATAAATAGAAATATGAAGAGATAAAGATATGAAGAGAGAGATATAAAGACAAAGAGATATGAAGAGAAAGATATTAATGGATAGAGATACTGTATGTAGAGATAGAGATAATAAGAGATAGAGATATAAAAGAATAGAGATATGAAGAGGTGGAGATATGAAGAGAAAGAGATATGAAGAGATAGAGATAAAAAGGGATAGAGATATGAAGAGATGGAGATATGAAGAGATAGAAATATGAAGAGATAAAGATATAAAGAGATATGAAGAGATAGAGATATAAAGGGATAGAGATGTGAAGAGATAGAAATACGAAGAGATAGAAATATGAACAGAAAGAGATATGAAGAGATAGAGATATAAAGGGATAGAGATGTGAAGAGATAGAAATATGAAGAGATAGATATATGAAGAGATAGAGTATGAAGAGAGGGAAAGTGGAGCTGTTCTGCTGTATCTCCATCTTACTTTGATCAAAGCAGGTCACCCGCTGTTTGTTATCACTTTTATGCTTTTATGCTTCATTTATCTGATAAACTGGACGGAGGCTGGAATATTGCTGTTTTTCCATCATGTTGGTGTGTTAGAGGCCCAGAAACTCCCACACCTCTCCTTTTAATTCTGCGGGGCTCGGCTGGCGCTGAACATCGACCTCCCGGCTCGCATTTGCCACCAGGATGTCCCAGTTTGCACAGCAGCACCAGTAGAACCAGTCCGTCTCCTCCTGCAGCTCAACGGTAAGCTGCAGATTGTCAGGTCTAGATAGAGGTCATAGTACAGCAACGCTCCCTCCACCGCCGGCTGTTCAGAGCTGCCGCCGGCCGGAAACCCGCCACGTGTTCGGCTCACAGACCCCTTAAACCTCTACATCTGAGTAGAACATGTCTGTAACACGATGTGTGGCGCGGTTATACTTCACTTCCTAATTTCTGTACTTTTAAAACGTGGTTTTAGCTCGGATCCGGCCCGGAATCCAGTCCGGGTTTTCCAGGCAGACGGAGCCTCAATTTACTGTGTGTGCTTTCAGCGCCGCAGCACTCACTGGCAACCTTCAGGATCCCTCCGCGGCTCTCTTGTGTGTTCGTGTCTGTGACTGTTGTTTTACAGGACGAAACAACAAAGTTTTTACCCTGCGCGGCCCCCAGAAACCGACTAAAATTTTTATTCTTGATATTCTTCACCCGGGATAGCAAATACAACACGTTTCAACACCAGTGTGACTGGCATATGGAACTTGGCGCACTATTTCGCGCAAGCTGCCCTGTCTTTCCAACGCATACAATACATTCCTGTGTTGTTCCGCGGAGTGACGCGGCTCTGCCTGCCTGCTGTTCCTGTAAACTCCCGCCTTGACTCACTCACAGGCCTTAGAATAAAACAAGCTGGCCTCATATTCCACTACAGAGCTCACGTCAAGTTTTCTCCCTATAATGAACACAGTAATCACACAATAAAGTCATGACTCACAGAGGCAAATATCAGTTTACACAACAAAACACACCACATGACTAATTATTCAATTGTCCACAATGCAAAGTCTGAAATTACTGCAGCTTCTGCATCCTGAGGTATGCAAATCAAAGATGTAGCCGAGAATAACTGTGTGCCAGTTATTTATTCAGACACAGGCGGCGGATATTTGTGCGTCTGTCTCCTATCGTGACGTTTGGTAGTTTCCTTTGAAGCCGGTCAGAAGAAGCTTATCAGTTCTGAATCTCAGCTGTCAATTAATTCCTGATCAGGCTCCTGGCGGGGCGACGTGTTCGCCGGCGGTCGGACGGCACACCAAACCAGATTCCCCTGCCCTTAAGTGACGGTTTACGGCCTTTGATTTGGTTTGGGCTGCAGAACCTCGCCGAGTCCTGGACCGGCCCGCCATCTGCTCGGCGGCCCGGTGAAACCGATTAATCTGACACAAGACCTAATCCTGGAATCCAGCTCCGGGTTCATTTTGATTTTCTTTTTTTTTTTAAATTTTGGATCAGTTACCAGAAAGAAGTAGGTTGCATCAAGGCGACAACACGACTTGAGATAAATGACACAACAAAAGAATTTCATGACTAACTATTTTCTACTGATTTGAGATCAAGAAAACTGAGACAGAGGAGAGGATGCTGCGTTAATCCCTTATAGGCGTCTGCCGAACGAAGTAACCCCACTTTTAATCTGAAATGTTTCAACAAATTTAAGAAAATTATCTGATCGTTGCAGGTTTTAATAAAAATACAACCTCAGACAATCAAAACGTGGCTTTGCTCATGGCACGTTATTTATTTTACAAAAATTTAAAAAACAAAAGTCATCTGGGCAATACTAAGTACCTCCCTTGTGGGGATTAGTTAATAGCAGGTAGCTTGTACTAACTTTGTGTTGGCTAAATGCCACCATTACCTCTTTTCCACCAAACCGGTTCCAGAGCTGGTTCTGGTTCACAACTCGTTCAACTTGGAACCGGTTTGTTTTTCCACAGCTCGGGTGCTAAGGGGAGCCACGTCATTACGTTGCTCCAAACGTCAGTTACGTCGCTGCGTTTGCGTGAAAGCTGCAGCAACAACAAGGTATCTGATCTAATAGGACTTGGTCCACGTAGCTCCTCCGTGGACACATCTCTAAAAGACCAGTTGTCTCCTCCTCAGACCCATGATGCTTTGCTGCATCCAGATTAATTCTTATTTGAAAATGTCTCCGTCTCCCAGTCTTGCTATTGCCGTTGGTCTTAGACCCCGTCCACACCTAGCCGGGTATCAGCTAAATCGAAGATATTTTCCTACGTTTGGACCTGTCATCCACATGAAAACGCAAATAAACGAATGAAAAGGTCTGGGCAAAGTGAAGATTTTTTGAAAACTCCGTTTATGTAGATGCGTGTAGACAGAGACAACCGGAGTTTTGCGTTTTCGAACGTCACATTATGCGCCAAAACAACAACAAATCTGCTCTGACGTGCAACCTTTGTTTACTACAGAACTACAGATGATCCACCATCTGTTCTCCAAGCTATTTATTAAATAAATGGTCTCTGCTCTTGACCACCGCTTATGCGTTACACCAACACAGAGCCTACGCCGTAGGGTACGCGGCGACGCGCACCCTACGCCGGACCCTACGGCGTAGGCTAGGGCGTAGGGCTGCGTCGATAACGCGGCAGCTCCGTGGCGGGACACGGGGGGACTCGGGGTCGTTAACTGCGGCTTACCGAGAAGGAGACGCGCCTGCCGGGGAAGCTGCGCCGCGGAGGCGGAATGCTTATGAATGTGGTCGAAAACGCAGATCTTCGGTTATGTGTGGAAGGGTTTTTTTAAAAACTATGTAATGTGGATACAAATTATTTTATAAACGGAGGGGGGGAAATATTCGGTTTTAAAAATACCCGGCTTGTCATGGTACGGTTTTTCTAGGACCCAAGTGCAGGAGACAGAGAGAGGCTGGAGGCAGGAGTTCTCAAAAACAAAAAGGGTTTTAATCCAAAAAGGCAAAGCGCTGCAGAGCAGGATAAATACAAAAAACCAGGATCAGGACAAAAACCACGAGGAGACATGGAGGAGAGAACAGTACGGACCGACAGGGAACCAAGGAATGACAAGACAAGATATACTGAGGGGATAACGAGACAAGACGAGACACAGGTGCAGACACAATCAGGGCAGATGGGACACAGGCGGGGCAAGACAGAACTGAAACTAAAACTGGGAGGAAGTGTCAAAACCCTGACAGGGCTACGTGTGGACGGGGTCTTAATAACTCCACCCCCTGGTAGAACCGGCCCTGGAACCGGTTTGGTGGAAAAGGGGTACAAGATGACCTGAAAGGTCAGCTTGGCCGCCCGTCGGGTGTTTGTGGGTCCCCTAATGAGTTTGTAGAACTTTGCAAAACCTTAACGTTGCAAAGACAAACCTGTAATGGAAACACTGGAGAAAACTGTCAACTGTTGCAAAAACCTCTTTACGCGTTCAGGTGGTTTCTCAGATGGTCGCTAGTCCAGTTTAGCACAAAGTGGTAGCCTCTTATATTATTGCATTATTATTGGAACCTCCGGCGGCGCTCTGCTCGTCCTCACTTCACTTCTAGCAGCAACTTGCTTTGAACGTTGTTTCAGTGACGACGCTTGAAACAAGAAAGTTTGGGCCGATTTGATCAGAGGATGTAAAGTTATAATAAATACCATCATAGCTTAGCTTCAGCTAAGTCCGTCATGTGTTTTCAACATGGCTCCGTTCAGTACAAGGTCGAAGAGGACCCCCAACATCTCCATCATCTCCATCATCTCCATGGTCTCCATGGTCTCCATCATCTCCATGGTCTCCATGGTCTCCATCACCTCCAGTGTCTCCATCACCTCCATTGTCTCCATCACCTCCATCACCTCCGTCATCTCCATCATCTCCATCGCCTCCATCGTCTCGTCTCAATTGTTTCCATGATCTCCATCATTTCCATGGTCTCCATCATCTCCATCGTCTCTTGTTCATTCCAAAACTCCAACTGGAGGAGAAGCTGCAGTTCCCCCACTGACCACCAGGGCGACTCCTCCTCCCATCGTCCTCCACTGAGGCGCAGAATGGTTTTCACGGCACGAGGACACACCGAGCTGCCAGAAAAGTTTCACCATGTATTTTAAAGTCTCGTCTGCAGGATTCAAACGAGACAATCAAATATATGTGCTTCAACAAAGAACAACTTTCAGTGTTTTAAAATCAGTGTTTGTCGTTGTTTTCCGATGTTTACGGTACCGTTCACACCTGAAGTACCGGGCCGCCGGGGGCGTTCACGTTGGCTAGGGACCAGAATGAGGAGGATGTGGTTGAAGTAGGGAAAGTTAAATAGTTATTGATGTTAGCACCAAGGAGCTACGTCAAAATAGGTGTCTACTTTAACGCTTTGGCAAGTTGATTTGTATAGCACAACTCAACACAAGGTAATTCAAAGTGCTTTACATCAACATTAAAAGCGGCAAGACACAATTAAACTTAAACTTTATTTATTTATATAGCACTTTTCATGCAGCTGGAGTGCAACACAAAGTGTTTTACATTAATACATAAAAAAACAATCTCCCTTGACCCCCCCACTCCCCGTACCCTTATTCATACGACATACACACACATTCACACAGCATATTATACAGATGCATACACACCCGGCACCCCCCACCCTTGTGATAAAAATGGAGTCTGGCTGAGCACCGATAGACCAGGTGAGGAAACACCGTCCTATGGGAACCATCCACACCGAGAGCCGTCCAAGCCCACGACTACAGGGGACCCCGCCGCAGAGACAACCCTGACCCAGACAGAGAGGGGCCCACACCACAGCTATAAAGCCCTGGAGCCCTGGAAATAAACAGTAAATAACAAATAAAATGAAATAAAATGATAAGAAAAGAGGTAAAATAATAAAAACCACAAGTTGTTAAAAAGTAAGGGCAGTAGAGTACAGCCTGTACACATCTACGGAAGAATATTAGGGCCAGGTAGGAGAAAAATAAAAATAATATTTTAGAGGAGGAAGATTTTTTTATTATGCATTTCGAGAAAAATGTCGAAATCTCGAGAAAAAAGTCGAAATGTCGAGATTAATGTTGAAATACAATTTCAAGAATAAAGTTGAAATTTCATGAATAAATTTGAAATTTCGCCTTTTTTCTCAACATTTCAACTTTATTCTCGACATTTCAACTTTTTTCTTGAAGTGCAAAATGAAAAAGAAATCTTCCTCCTCTAAAATATTATTTTTAATTTTTCTCCTGCCTGGCCCCGATAGATAGATAGATAGATAGATAGATACATCCCAGATAGATAGATAGATAGATAGATAGATAGATAGATAGATAGATAGATAGATAGATAGATAGATAGATAGATAGATAGATAGATAGATAGATAGATAGATAGATAGATAGATAGATAGCACATTAATATTAAAATAAACATGAAATATAAGGTTAATACTCTTCCGTACACATCTCATTCTTACAATGGCAAGAATTACGTTTTTATATGGTCAAAAAGTACAAAGACCGGGTCAAATACAGTATTACAAAAGTAATCTGTAATTCTACGCCATAATGCCTGTATTCAGGTCCTAAAAAAGAACCATTTGTGTCCGTCTGCTCACCACCAGGCGACTACGAGTCTGCACAGGTGCATGATGGGTATCTTATCCGGGTCCCACTGGGGCCAAACAGAAATGAGCCCAAGTGGGTCGCTCACTCGGGTCCTACAGAACCAGCGGGCCTCCGGATGTTTCCCAGCGAACACGTCACCATCGAGCTGGGATGTATCCTTCCCACCAAATCAATAAATAGATCAATAACTAGATCAATAAATCATGTATATCATATAAAACAATACTAATCAGCATCAATATCAGCAAGTATCAATACTGACCAGCTGATATCTGATAAAACAGTGATCAGCAGCAGTTAATCGATCAATGTAGCTCTAATTTTAGCTGTAATTGTTTCTTTTTCAGTGACCTTTTTAAAAAAACATCAACAAAATGGAGAAAAGATAAATAAGAAAGAAAACGTTTTAAATGAAAGAAGCATGAATGTTGGTTGGACCGGACCCGTCTGGTTCTGAGGGGTTGAGAGAACCGGCTCCTCCAGCAGTAATTACAGCAGGAGGGTGGAGGAGTGTGGGAACGAGGGATGAGGAGGAGAGCCGGGTCTCTACCGCCCCCTGGTGGCGGCGCCGCCGCAGCGCAGGAGGAACCCGGGAGTCTTTGTTCCTCCTGGACCTGCAGACAGGGCCGGTTCTAGAAAATGATGACTAGGGATGCATCTCAGATCAGAGGGGGTGTACATGCCTGGCACGTTATTCAACACTAAATTATGCATTTCACCATCATTTCAAGTGGAATAATACTAGCAAAACAAGAATATTTAAAGTGTATTTCAAATGCTTTATTGCAGCAATATTGCTGCAGAACAAAGAAAATGCTACATTTAGTCTGGGCTACCTCACCCATCAGAGAGTCTAGCAACAGATGTTTCTTACCCTGAAAATAAAACATAGAAATTCAAACTAATTTTATCTATACAGCTCAAAACCATCACTAAACATGACAGTCATTTCAAGTGGAATGATACCAGTCAAACAATAATATTTAAAGTATCTTTCAAGTGCATTTTTGCAGCAATATCGCTGCAGAACAAAAAAAATACTACATTTAGTCTGGGCTACCTCACCCATCAGACAATCTAGCAACAGAAAATAAAACATAGCAAGAACAATAAATATAACCATAAATATACAGGACTGTCTCAGAAAATTAGAATATTGTGATAAAGTCCTTTATTTTCTGCAAAAATGTCATACATTCTGGATTCATTAAAAATCAACTGAAATATTGCAAGCCTTTTATTATTTTAATATTGCTGATCATGGCTTACAGCTTAAGAAAACTCAAATATCCTATCTCAAAAAATTTGAATATCCTGGGAATCTTAATCTTAAACTGTAAACTATGCCGTCGATTTAACGCGGAACCATAAATCAGGTTTAACGCGCGCACATTTGTCAGTTTTCTTTTCGCCTTTTCAACTGAGCATGCAAACACATAAACTGAGGGTGCAATGCATGCTGATGCACCCTCGTAGAACCGGGCCTGCCTGCAGCCTTGCTGGGACCAGCACCTGAACCAGGACCTGAACCAGCACCTGAACCAGCATCTGAACCAGGACCTGAACCAGCATCTGAACCAGGACCTGAACCAGCATCTGAACCAGGACCTGAACCAGGACCTGAACCAGGACCTGAACCAGGATCTGAACCGTGCACCTCTACCGTCTATCTCCGGCCTGGGGGGGGCAGAGCCACTTAGCATATTGCTTCAAGAGCCTCTTCACTATCGGCGGGTGGAAATATTGGCAACATCAGCTGATTTATTGACACCGCCGCGCTCGCCGTCCTCGCCATCCTCTTCCCGCCCAACAAGTCGGTGGACGAGTGAATCTCTGAACCGGAGGAACTGGAGTTTAAATGATTTAAAGGTTGAAATCATCACTGCGGCTTTATTCTTAACTTTCATATGCTTTTCCAGTTAAACTTTCACCTTTTCCCTTTTTTTAGTTTTATCTAAGAGAAAATATTCACGTTACGTTGACTTTAAGTGGCTTATATCCTGAAATCGTGAACATATTATTATTATTAATAATAATAATAATAATAATAGCAATAAGAATAATAACAATAATAATAATAATAAAAATATTAATAATAATGATAATTTAATAACAATAATAATAATAACAACAATATTATTATTATTAGTAATAATAATAATAATAATAATATAATAATAGTAATAATAATAAGAATAATA
Source organism: Cololabis saira (assembly GCF_033807715.1). Taxonomy (NCBI): domain Eukaryota; kingdom Metazoa; phylum Chordata; class Actinopteri; order Beloniformes; family Belonidae; genus Cololabis; species Cololabis saira. Next base: position 28,157,953 of record NC_084601.1, on the reverse strand, counting down.
ATATTAATAATGATAATGTAATAATAATAATAACAATAAGAATAATAATATTAATATTATTAATATTAATAATAATAATGATAATGTAATAACAATAATAACAACAACAACATCAATATTAATAATAATAATAATGATATAATAATAATACTAATAACAACAACAATAATAATAATTACAACAACAACAACAATATTATTATTAGTAATAATAATAATAAATACTACTACTACTAATAACAACAACAATAATAACAATAATAATATAATAATAGCAATAATAATAATAATAATAATAATAATAATAATAATAATAATAATAATAATAATAATAATAATAATAATTATAATTATAATTATAATTATAATAATAATACCAGTGTTTGCCACGGTGACGTTCCCCCTGGCTGGAGACTGTAATTGTACATCTCATAAGTCTCTTCCTCCCCGTTCCTCTTCCTCCTCAGGCTCATCCCTCCATCCTCCCCGCGGTGGCGGGTCGAGGGGGGGCCCGTCAGCACTGATTCGCTCTGACAACAAGCCACTTGCACTAATTTACTCATTTATGCTAATATGATTGACATTTCATTTGGGCAGCCTCGGCCCTGCCGCCACTGATCGGTTGGCGGAGGCAGCCAGTAATCACTGACAGGGCCATTAAAGGGAGATTGCATGCAATTATCTCGCTAATTCCAAGGCTTCTTTTAATTTGGCAGCATAAAATTGTCAATCTTGGAAACGTAATCGCCCTCATTGCAATTTGAGTCGGTGGCTGAAAAAAATAAATGAGTATGATTTCTCTTCTTGGTGTTGTAAGGACATAAAGAGAAGCAGGCCGAGTCCGGGTCCTGCTGCTGAACCACTTCCACTGCTGTAAATCCATCTAGATAACGGCCGCTTATTTGATTTGGCTTTTATCTGTTGAGCAGGGAATCCCAAAAAACAGCCCAAAGTAATCACAAAAGAGAAACCCTGGTGCTAATGCAAACTGGCAGCAGAAACAAACCAGCGCTCGACCCTCGTGTGACATCAGCAGGAGCCGAGGAAGCGACTGCCACGAAGATCAAATAAAAGACGAGAGAGGGAACTAGGGAAGAGCTGCAGGACTTTCATTTAACTGGTAACAAACTGCACTTTCCAATAATAAAGGATTAAATAAGTGTTCTGGGACGAATATGAAAAACATCAGTCATCCGCGGAGGCTGCAGAACTCCAGCTGATACAAGCAAACATGTACTCTGTCGGGGGGAAGTGACTCGTCGGCATTACTGCCAATCAACTGGATGGTTGCTATGGGAACGCCTCGCATCCACACTCACAAGTGGGAGAGCAGGAGGAGGCGGAGCCGCTACTGTTGTTAGAGAGACCATAGTTCTGCTAAGATTATGGTACATAGGTCCGTTAGGATTATGGTACATAGGTCTGTAGCACCCTATAATGTAATAATTTCCAGAAAATGTAATAACGCCTGAAAATGTAATAAAATTTGCACTTGAAATAAATACAGTCAAAATCATCCCCCCTGTAAAACTGCCATCCCCCCTTTCCATCCCTTATGTCATTTCATCAATGAATGTGGTTTTACTGCTATTTCAACATTTAGAGTCATCACCAGAAAAATAACACCAGAAAAATGACAATTGTCACCTGTTTCAAGCCAATTTTCACTTGAAATAAGTAGGAAAATCTGCCAGTGGGATTTATCTTCTTATTACAAGCAAAAAAATCTTGTTCCACTGGCAGATTTTTCTACTTATTTCAAGTGAAAATCTACTTGAAACAGGTGAAAATTGTTTTTTTTTCCAGGGATAAGTCTTGTTTTAAGTGTAATGAGATTTCTTTACTAAAATGAGACATTTTAACTATAAGACAAATATTCTTGTTAAAGGAGCTGTATGTAAGAGCAATAATAAAACGAATCATAAAATGACCCCGATATGTCAACAGACATTTAAAAATCATGTTCATTTCAAATACTTATGTCACTGACAACAGCACTCAAGCCAGGATATTCCAGTTTAAAAAGAGGAGTTGCAGCCCTCAACTGATGTTTATGTTGTCATTTTTTGTTTTGGCCTGAAGCTCCACCCTCCACCTATCTCCCAATCACCAAGTCAGTATTGTTTCTGAAGCTCCACCCTCCACCTATCTCCCAATCACCAAGTCAGTATTGTTTCGGCATCCGGGTTGCCAGCTCGGCTCTAATTATCGCAGCCATGGCAGCCAACGTTCCTGCTGCATTCTGCAGCCTACCTGGCAACCTCTGGTCGGGGGGAGGAGGGGGAGGGTACACGCCGCTCAACAATATTTTGAAAGTGACTGCAGTACCAGTTTTGGCCATTTCTTACAGACGGCTCCTTTAAGATTTTGAGTTTTTGCAGTGATCCATTTTACTTATCCTGTGAAGGACAGAGTCATATTGATAAGTTCAGAAAACAGTTTTTTATTGTTGTGTTTTGATGTATTTGATGTAAGCCCAGTGGATATTTAAAGCTTACAGAAGGCTGCATTTAACTGCTGCTGTCATTCCTGCAGTATTTCTGCAGGTGTTTTGGTCAGTGCTATTATTTGTAATATATTATATTATTTGTAATCAGCACAAATCATCTGTCCCCATATGATAAAATCCACCATCCCCCCTTTTTTACAACTCGAGTACTGGACCCAATAATGTAATAACTTCACCAATAATGTAATAAAATATCCTGACTGATATTGTATTAACATTTTTACCGATAATGTAATACCTTATTATATTATTGGGAATTTATTACATTTTCAGGTGGGTCTTTTCTTTTTTTTTTCCAAAACTGATAATGTAATATATATGTTTATTTATATATGTATAATATATATGTTCATTCATTCATGTTCAGAGTTGTACATTTTGTGTTTTAAGTATCTAAGAATGTTATATACACTGGATTTTAAACACCAGAATGACTATTGGGTTAAAGGGGACCTATTATGAAAAACACATTTTCTCTTGCTTTAACATATATAAAGTGGTCTCCCCTCAGCCTGCCAACTCAGAGAAGGAGGAAAGCAACCAAATTCTGCAGGGTCTGTACAGCCGCCCGGATGAGCCATCCAGTGTGATGTGGCTTCTACGAGCCGTTCAGATTCTGCTCCCGTCGTGACGACATGATGTTATTACAATATCCGTCAGGATATTTTATTACATTATTGGTCAAGTTATTACATTATTGGGTTTTATTACATTTTCGATTGAGTTAAGTGCAAATTTTATTACATTTTCAGGCGTTATTACATTTTCAGGAAATTATTACATTATAGGGTGCTACAAGGTCCGTTAGGATTATGGTACATAGGTCCGTTAGGATTATGGTACATAGGTCCGTTAGGATTATGGTACATAGGTCCGTTAGGATTATGGTACATAGGTCCGTTAGGATTATGGTACATAGGTCCGTTAGGATTATGGTACATAGGTCCGTTAGGATTATGGTACATAGGTCCGTTAGGATTATGGTACATAGGTCCGTTAGGATTATGGTACATAGGTCCGTTAGGATTATGGTACATAGGTCCGTTAGGATTATGGTACATAGGTCTGTTAGGATTATGGTACATAGTATGTTAGGATTATGGTACATAGGTCTGTTAGGATTATGGTACATAGTATGTTAGGATTATGGTACATAGGTCTGTTAGGATTATGGTACATAGGTCTGTTAGGATTACGTTAGATAGGTGTGGCTCTCCTGAGTGATAGTTCCCAACCTCGTCTGGCTACAGTTGATGACTACAGTTCTGAGCAAAGCTCAGAGTCTCAGTTGTGACTCTGACATCTGCAAGTCATTTGTTTTAAGACTTGATCGTAAATGCAGTATTTTTTTTTTAACAAGGCTCTTAATAATAAATTAACAGTTTATTATGTTATAAGATTATTTTCTTCACCTGGACGTGTCTTCATTTGATGTAATACAAATTCCAAATGACTTTATTAATCCGCCAAAGGGAAATTAGTTGTTATAGTATTCATGATGTAAGACTCTTCAAAGATTCCTTGCACAAGTTTATAGCTGTGAGCAGGAAGCATCTCCTGTAGATCTGAAGGATCTCTGTTGCTGAATCAGTGTGTTGCGAAGAGGATGTTCAGGTTTGTCCATGATCTTCTTCATTTTATGAAGTATCCTCCTTCAAGCATCTCCAGAGGGTCCAGAACCGTCCCCAGAACCGTTCCCAGAACAGAACCAGCCTCCTTCATCAGGTTGTTCAGTTTCTTGAAGTCTCTGGTTCTGGTTTTGCTCCCCAACAATTGATGTGACTGAACTCTCCACAACAGACTGATAGAAGATTTTCCTGCTGGAAACAGAGCAGTTACAAAGCTGTAGTTCTGCTGTAAACGTGTTAAAGATGTGGTCATGCTGGACGGATTTTACTTAGTAATTCCAGCGCATGTTAATGTGTTAATGTGTTAATGAGATGAGCAAATGTGAAATTACAACATGAACATCACATTACAACAGAATAAATCAGGCCGTCCAGCTTAAACTCTCTCTCTCTCTCCAGAGTCGTTTAATCACATTAAGATCCGTGGAAGAAGAAATGTATGAACCCATTTCCTCTTTCTCTGAGGAACATTTTTTCTTTTTTAAACTAATTTTTTTTAATGAAAATTCCGTCAACAATTACAGTAGGCTATCAGGTTTTACATACTTCACAAAGCAATTATTCTCATATCAATGTCCTTATTGTCCAGTGGTGATGGTAGTGTCCTCTTGCTGTGCTCTATAATCTGTCAATTTTTCCAATATTTCCTGAAATTGTGTCTCTTGTAATCGTAGTTTATATGTCATTTTTTCCATTACAGATATTTCTTCCGCAGAGCTCAGCCACTGCCCCGCGATTGTTGGGTCCGCTTTATACCATAACCTTGTTTTTGCTTTCTTACTTGCCGATAGAAGAACTTTAACAATCACTTAGGTAGGAGCACTGGGTGATGATAAAATGGGAAAAAATCTGGGATTTAAAAAAAAAAGAAAAAAAAAAGAAGAACTTTAAAAAGATATTCATCCTCTTTTTGTATTATATCTTGTGTCAAATTTCCCAAATAAACTATCTTACAAGATTTGGGAATCTCGTATCCTATTATTTTTCTTAAACCCCGCAATATCCTATTATCTTCTGGCAAGACCAGAAAATATTGGTCCTGCAGAACCTTTTTTTGTTGATTAACAAAATACAATAACCACCTTCATGTACAGCTATTACAGGTTCACTATTTGTATTAATGTAGACTTAACAACATAACTATAACAAAGATAGACACAGAAAATAACTCCTATCAAAGTCAATACATCAAGTAAGTAAAGTAAGCGCTACATCAAAGAGATAATTTGTTAACAGAAAATAAATAAACAAAAATAAAAAAATAAAAATAAGAACGAGCACCGTTATGTATTTATCCACCTAACTTCAAACTTGCATCTCTCCACTATATCATCCCCTTCAGGAGCCGTTTAAGAAGTTTAACTCGTGCATCTCCACAGCCCACTCTTGAAGAGAGGGAACTCCCTCCGTCTTCCATCCCCTGACAAGTATTTGTCTGCCAATCACGATACTAGTTTGGACATAACTTTTAATATGTTTATCCTGTCCTGTCAGGACTGAATTAAATAAATAATCTAGGGCTAAATGGCATTTGTATCTCTGCAATCTCACATAGATTATCATAAATATTAGTCCAGAATTGTTGGACTTTATCACATGACCATAAAAGGTGAACTAAACTATCTTCCTCAGATTTACATGGCCAACAATTTGATGCCGGTAATAATCCTAATGTAAATAATCTGGAGGGAGTCCAATAAAAACGATGTATAATTTTGAACTGAATGAGGCGTACTCTTGCATACCTTGAAACTATAATATTTTTACAAATTCTGTTCCGATCTTCATCACTAAGTGTCAGGTTCAGATCCCTTTCCCATGTCTTCTGCAGGGCTGAAATGAGCCCATTGCCAAGAGTCTGAATCATCATAGAACAATAAACCGCTGCCTCGTGTCCCTTTCCTCTTTATAATTTTATCTAGGAATTCTGTTTTGGGGAGCCGAAGAACCAGACCCAAAAATCCCCACCAGCACATGTCAAAGTGCAGAACCTTAAATCCAAAGCCAGGAGTTCAAATGATGCTGATCAGGAATACATTTTGGGTTCACCTTTTCATTTTTTAGGGCCCGAGCACTGACAGTGCGAAGGCCCTATTGTATCTGTAGGATTTTTTTTTTCTCGTTTTTTTTTCTTCTCGTTTTTATTTTTATTTTTCTGATGAAATGAAGGCCTTTTTGCCCCCCTAAACGTGCCCCAAAAGTCACCAAACTTTGCATGCAAGCCAGGCCTGGCGAAAAATTTGATATTTTTTGGTTTGCATTATTGGGCATGGCAAAATGGCTCAACAGCGCCCCCTAGAAAACTTTGCGCCTCAAGCCCCACAATACGGTTTGACGTACATGCACGAAAATCGGTACACAGCTGTATCATGTCGCAACTTAAAGAAAAGTCTCTTGGCGCCATGGCCGAAACTGAACAGGAAGTCGGCCATTTTTAATTAAGCGTGTAATTTTGGCGCAATTTATGCCATTCCTTCGGCCGTTTCTTCGCTCGAACCGTAACGTGCACCCAGGTGTGTTATACATCAAAATGTGCATCTTGATCCTGCGACGATGGGCATTACTTTTCTCAGTCAAAAGCGTTACCGATAGACGCCAAAAAGTGCCCCCCCCCCCCCCTTCATCTGATTGGTCCATATTTGATAGTTCCTACTTTCTGCCATAACATTTGAATGGTTTGACATAATGACTCGTGGGTGGTGTCCTTGACCTTTATTGGTGGAAATTGCATGCGCGAGGGTCCGTTCATCGCTGCTTGCAGCTTTAATTTTCTGATTTGGATTTTGAGAGAGAAATGTATCAATCAAATCAAATCAGAACAACGGCCAACATATGCTGTCAGCATCTCCACTTCCTCTCCTCTCCTCGGCCAAAGCTGCCCTCAGAATCCACACACAAAAGACTCATTTGTCATTTCCCAACAGGGCTGCAGAGCTCCTGTACACAGCGCCCATTCAGGGCCATCAGCGGAGCCCGGAGGAACCGGCGGCCCCCAGACGGGTCTGGAACGGCTGTGAGGCTCAAACTCGGCATGAAAGAGAGCGAAACCCTCCACATTCAGGAGCTGGAAAACGGCCTTTCATGCTGCTCTCAGAGAAGATGTGAAGCACGTCCCTCCTCTCCCTCGCCTTGCTGCAGGAGATTCAATTAGCTCCCATGCAAATTGGCCCAGGCTTTCATTTCCAAGAGGCAGCCCCGGTTACCCATAAGGCCTCGCGTTGGGAAGCTCAGCAATTAAGGAGCTAATGCCTGTGTTTGTCATGGCGCGGAGCTGGAGATGGAGTGTCCAATTCAGCCAGCGAGAAAGGAGAGAAGTAGGGTTGCCAACCGTCCCTTGAACAAGGGAATCGCCCTGTATTTATAAACTAAAGTACGCGTCCTGTAATGAGCTGAAAAGGGACGCACTTTGTCCCGTATTACTGTGCGAGTCAGAAAAATGCACTAAAAATGTGCACGATTACAGGATGGATGTTCTGCTTTCTTTCTATTGTTTTATATTAATTTATACAATTTTAAGTTAAGCAAGGCAGGTTTCTGTTTAAGAAAGATACTTATGTTATTCAGTTCATTTTGGTTTTTTTGTATTAAAGTGAATTTGCTGGATAATAGTTTGTTTTTCATGTGTTCATGGCATTCAAAAATATACATCTAATTCAATTCAGGTTTGAGTCAAAGTGAAGCGTCCCTTATTTATTTTTCAGGGAGTTGACAACCCTAGAGAGAAGAGCTCCGACACGAACAAACACCTACAGCCTGATGGGACGTGCTCAAAAAAATATTCTCTCTCTGATGTCAAACTCTTCAAATTATGATCATATTCTGGACGTTTTACACATTTTCAAGTGATAACATTTGGATTATACAACAGCCGACGTTTGTTTGCTGTTCCGTGGGCGTTGAGATTTTATTGTTTATCTGAGTCCTCATGAATAAAACATGTCCTGCTCCCTTTCTCTGCACGCTGTAGCATTATCTCAGTCATTCACGAGGCCGGCCCTGTAATTTCATTTTCCCAGTAATTTTCATGGCAACAAAAGCAGGTTCGCACAAGTGGAACTGAGGAGATACGGGCATTTATTTCATCTCTTTATGAGATTTGGTCTTTATTCATCATCAATCATCTACAGCATGTTGAGAAAAAAAAAAGAAAGAAAAACCAAAACATGTCCATTGTTTGGAGGAGATTTAATTATTGTTTGCAGCGTGATGTGTCCTGTGAAGTAATACCTGCTGAGGCCGCCAGAGGGCGACAGCGCACCATTCACTGACTGTCCATAATGAGAAACTATAAAAACAAATATTACACATAAAAATATAAAAGTAATCATCAATCAGACTCACCCTTTTTATATTTAGCTTTTAAATTACTACCCTAACCCAGATTTAGAGCTGTATTTCATTATCTAGTCTTATTTATTTTAACCCTGTTCTTGGCTTACAGTTACTTATTTACCTAATTGCTCACTTATTTATTTTAATTGTTCATCTTCAGTGTTTACTTTTGGACCAACGATGGTGTTTCCTCCGTTTCTGCTCTGTTCTTATTCAAATCACTGGTATGGCTGTGTGTGTGTGTGTGTGTGTGTGTGTGTGTGTGTGTGTGTGTGTGTGTGTGTGTGTGTGTGTGTGTGTGTGTGTGTGTGTACTTATTTGGGTGTGTTTTTGTGTTGCACGTCTTGTAAATAAAGTTTACAAGACCAGCACCAAAACGGCCGCATGTTTGGGTTTGTATGTTTTTGCATGTTTGTATTTTTAGTAAAATTAGATGTTATTGAAAATTCCAGATTTTACAACGTTCCCCTCTGATTTATTATGAAATCCAGGTCATTGATCAGCACCGATTAGGACATCATCATCTGTGATCAACACCAGCGATCAGCTGGAGATTGCGGTAACTAACAGTGAGTATCAGTGACTACCAGTAACTACCATTGACTACTAATGACTACCAGTGACTACCAGTAACTACCAGTAACTACCAGTGACTACCAGTGACTACCAGTAACTACCAGTGACTATCAGTGACTACCAGTGGCCACCAGTGACCCAGTGACTACCAGTGACTACCAGTGGCCACCAGTGACTACCAGTGACTACCAGTGACTACCAGTGGCCACCAGTGACTATCAGTGACTACCAGTGGCCACCAGTGACTACCAGTGACTACCAGTGGCCACCAGTGACTACCAGTGACTACCAGTGGCCACCAGTGACTACCAGTGACTACCAGTGACTACCAGTGGCCACCAGTGACTATCAGTGACTACCAGTGGCCACCAGTGACTACCAGTGACTACCAGTGGCCACCAGTGACTACCAGTGACTACCAGTGACTACCAGTGACTACCAGTAACTACCATTGAGTACTAATGACTACGAGTAACTACCATTGACTACCAGTGACTACCAGTGACTACCAGTGACTACCAGTGACTACCAGTAACTACCATTGAGTACTAATGACTACCAGTAACTACCATTGACTACCAGTGACTACCATTGACTACTAATGACTACCAGTGACTACCAGTAACTACCAGTAACTACCAGTGACTATCAGTGACTACCAGTGGCCACCAGTGACTACCAGTGACTACCAGTGACTACCAGTGACTACCAGTGGCCACCAGAAACTACCAGTTTTTATTAAATTAATAATGACAGTGAAAACAGAGTTACATGTTGGGTTTTTTATCTGTGGTTTTATTTTATTTTATTTTATTGGTTTAGTTGATAGGGACAATGCAGTTTAAACATAGTTTCAGTACAATGACAGCAACTGATGTTCTGCACATAGAGTTTACAACTATTGCTAATTTGCAACTCCTGTCCCTAGTTGGGCTTTTCTAACAATAAAATACAATACAACAATATCTAGGACCTATAATACAAAATATAAAATTACATCTATTTAAAAACAATCACAAAATAAAGTCACATAATCCCACAATCTCCACACATCATACACATACTCCCTCACTCATTCACTCCCTCTCAACACGCATCACAACACACACAGTAACAACATTTCAAAAGTGGGCATAATCCTGTTGTGTTTTCAGCCAGTTCTTAACCATGGATGCAAAGATTCTGCTATCTGATACCAATTTAATTTCATTCGGGAGTCCATTCCAGAGATGACCGCTCTTTACTGAGAAAGCTGATTGTCCGAATGTTGTTCTGCGGTAAGGTATTTGACAGTTACAGTTTGTAGAGCTCCTGGTGACTCTGCTGCTGTTTTGTCTCTGAATAAATACTGAGAGTGGCTCTGGGGCAAAATGTTTAATACATTTGAAAAATAGTTTAAGAAAGCATAAAATAATAAAACTGTCAAAGCTCAACAGATTATATTTCTTTAAAATGTTACAATGATGCCAGCGAATTTGCTTTTTATCCATAATCTTTAAGGCTTGATTGTATAAAGTACCAATTTTCTTTATTGCAGAAGGAACTGCTTGAGCCCAGACTGTAACACAATATGAAATGTGAGAAAAGATCATAGCGTGCATATACAGCAGGGCTGCCTGGTTTGGAATGTAGTGCCTAATTAATTTGAAACAATTGAGGTTGCTTTTTATTGTATTTGAAATCTTCATTATGTGTTTATCAAATTTGAGTTGAGGATCTAGTATTAATCCAAGATACTTAACTTCTGTTCTTCATTGTTTAAGTGGATTTGAAATCTTTCCTGCATATTAATTTTCTTCAGTGAGAAACACATAGAAACTGTCTTTTGAAGATTGAGTATTAGATGATTTTGCACGAGCCACAGTTGGACGTCAATCATACATGCAGACAGAGCATCCGCAGCCTGTTCTGGTGTCTTGGCGGCTGCATATATGACTGCATCGTCCACATAAAGTTGGCAAGTGACCGCTGGACAGTGTAAGGGCAAGTCATTAATAAATAAACTAAAAAGCAAAAGCCTGAGTATGGAACCTTGCGGTATACCCATATTATTATTTAAAAAGGAAGAATTTATTTGGTCAATTTTGACACATTGTAATCTGCTCTGGAGATATGATGAGAACCACTGTACTGACTTGGTAGAGAAATTAAAAGATGACATTTTGGCTAAAAGCACACTATGGTTAACCGTGTCAAAGGCCTTCTTGAGGTCCAGAAATACAGCCCCCACCATATTGCCTCTATCAAGAGATTGTTTTACATTTTCAATAAAACAACAATTGGCCGTTTCAGTTGAGTGTCCTGTTCTAAAGCCAAACTGCTGAGGGTGGAGGAGTTGATTGGCCTCTAGATGTTCGATCAGTTGCCCTGCCACAATTTTCTCCAGTTGTATTTCCTGATCGTAAAAAACTGTGCTGAGAAGAAAATAGGAAATAAATGAAAACATTTTAACGTCCCTTTAAAGACTAAAAAAAAAATTGTGCGGCCAGAATTTTAACATGAATGTACTATGAACGTTCTGGAACGTTCTGGAACGTTCTGGAACGTTCTGGAACGTTCTGGAACGTTCTGGAACGTTCTGGAATGTTCTGGAATGTTCTGGCGTCGGTGGGTTGGATGTTGGTCAACAACAAGACAGAAAACAACAAACTAACAACACGTAAATTATGTTGTTGATGTTGTAAAATGTTGTTTTTCTTCAATTTTTCAGTAGCATTCAAATTGAAGCGAACCACAGAACCTGGAACCTCGACGTTACCAGACCTCGACGTTACCGGACCTGAATGTTACCGGACCTAGAAGTTACCGGACCTGAATGTTACCGGACCTAGAAGTTACCGGACCTGAACGTTACCGGACCTGAACGTTACCGGACCTGAACATTACCGGACCTAGAAGTTACCGGACCTGAACGTTACTGTTATCGGACCTGGAAGTTACCGGACCTGGATGTTACCGGACCTGGACGTTACCGGACCTGAACGTTACCGGACCTGGACGTTACCGGACCTGAATGTTACCGGACCTAGAAGTTACCGGACCTGAATGTTATCGGACCTGGACGTTACCGGACCTGAATGTTACCGGACCTAGAAGTTACCGGACCTGAATGTTATCGGACCTGGATGTTACCGGACCTGAACGTTACCGGTCCTGAACGTTACCGGACCTGGATGTTACCGGACCTGAACGTTACCGGACCTGGATGTTACCGGACCTGGATGTTACCGGACCTGGATGTTACCGGACCTGGATGTTACCGGACCTGGATGTTACCGGACCTGGATGTTACCGGACCTGAACGTTACCGGACCTGAACGTTACCGGACCTGGATGTTACCGGACCTGGATGTTACCGGACCTGAACGTTACCGGACCTGAACGTTACCGGACCTGAACGTGACCGGACCTGGATGTTACTGTTACTGGACCTGGACGTTACCGGACCTGGACGTTACCGGACCGGTCCAGGTGCCCCCCGAGTCTCCAGCTGTTCCTGACCTCCTGAAACGCCTCCAGAGCAAACAAACGCAGGCCTGGGGGCCTGGGGGGCGGCGGCCCTTCAGACCTGCTCCCAGCCTCCCTGGCTCCCCGCCAACAAAGGAGCAGACGATTATTCTGGCCCGGCTCTTTTGTCGGGGTCCACATGGGGCCCTGATTAGCACAGTTCATCTCCCAGAAGGGGGTCCAGCGCCCCCCGCCCCCCCAACACCGCTACCTGCAGCCTTTCCGGGGAGGCTGCTCCAAAATACATGCATCCCAGGGAACCTGTGGACCAAGACCAGGATCAGGACTAGGACCAGGACCAACACTAGGACTAGGACTAAGACTAAGACCAAGACTAGGACTAGGACCAAGACCAGGACCAATATCAACACCAAGACTAGTCCCGGTCCGTTTGTCCGTCCTGTGGCTCGGTTCAGTCCAGACGAGTCGATCACAGATGTGAGGAGAGTTTACGACCGTTCTCCTAAATCCCAACCGGCTTCAAGTTCTGATCCAGTCACGTAGCAGCGGAGGTCACAAACTTTCCTCCATCTACCAGGAACCGTGTCCCAGACCACCTTCCTCCTCCACCATGATTGACAGTTATGGCGCTTTTCCACTATTACCTACTCAGCGCGACTCGACTCGCTACGCCCCCGTTTTGCGCTTTGACACTACAGGTCGAGGCGGGTGGAGGCGTGTGGAGGCGTGCCGAGTAGATACTTTTCTGTATCTATTCTGCCGAGGTTCTAAGCGGCTGAGTCGGCCCTGGATCTGACGTCATCACACTACAGGCCACCGATTGGTCGGGGGGCCGTCAGACGTTTGAATCAGAGAGCGGGAATCGGTGCAAGAGCGACTTGCGGTTTCCTCATTTTATTCAACAGGCAATGTCAGCGCAAAAGTCTGTTTGGTGATCCAACTCTGAGGTGCAGATGTTCATAAACCTGGTGCTGAGGAGAGAATTAAAAAGGGATCTAGACGGACGATAAGGAACGACCAGATCTACCAGGAGCTCTGTCACTTCATAGCTGCTCGCGCTTCTACTTCACTTAAAAGAAAAACAGGATCCAAAACCGTTTAAAACATTTAAAACAAAAAAGAAACACCAATAACCCCAAACCGGCCCCCAGGTGGCTCAGTGGGTTGAGCAGGTGCACCATATTCATGTTATGCAGGTTTGAATCCCGGTCTGGTGCCCTTTACTGCGCCCCCCTGCCTCTCTAACTGGATTTCCTGTCTAGCCACTTTCAAAATAAAGGCTCTAGAGCCACGTAAAAAAATTGTCACTGTCAGCAAAATCAAAATATTAAAACTAACAGATATGAATAAACCAAACACATTTAAATACAATCACACTGTTATACAAAAAAAACATCAGTTTGTTTGAAGATTTAATGCGTTTTAAATTAATAAATGATTGTTTTCACTAGAATCTCATCTTCAGATAGTTTGGAAACTCGTCACACACACATTGCTGATGTTGTTACTCCTTGGCATTGGGTTAACACACACCTGTTCAGTTCAACAGGTATATTTGACAATCAGCACCAGGCTGGACGTCCTATTTTAACCACTGCCTCTGTAAACCTGCTGGTTTGTCAAGTAAATAATGAATTATGGGTAATTTTTCTTCTGAGACAGTATTTACTTCATTTTTACACTTTTTTTGTTTCTGTATATTTTGATTTGAGAGATATGAGAGAATCCAGAAACCTCCCAACCAACCAAGAGAGGAACCTCTTGGATCCGGATCAGTCGGTCAGGTAGACGTGAAACCGGGTCGGTCTTGAGGCTCTGGGAGTCCAGCACCGGTTTAGTTCTCTGGTTCCTCCTCTAAAGTCAGAGGGTCAGGCCCCATTTACACGGAGCAAAAACGGAGGCGTTTTCATGCGTTTTGGCCGTTCGTTTACACGTAAACGCAGCTCAAAGTCAGCAAAAACGATCATTTCTGAAAACTCCGGCCAAAGTGGAGATTTTCAAAAACTCCGTTTTCACGTTTGCGTCTAAACAGAGGAAAACGGAGATTTAGGCTTCAGAACGTCACATTATGCAACAGAAACGTCACCAGCGTCATGTGGGCGACCTGTGTTTACAATTAGTTTGGCCACCGTCAATATTTTCTTGTATTTTACCTGTTTTATATTCTAAAGTCACACTTAAAAGTAACTCCACTTCTCTGTCACTCCAAACGAAAGACTCTCGTTCCGTCTTGGAAGTAAAGCCTGAATTATGGTCCCGCGTTAAATCCACGCAGAGCCTACGGCGTAGGGTACGCGGCGATGCGCGCCGTACGGTGTGCGTCGCCGCGTACCCTACGCGGTGTAACGCAGAACCATAAATCAGCCTTAACTGGAAGTTACACGTGTCATTTGTTGATGTTTTTTCCAGGATTCTGATTGGCTGGCATGACGTTAACAGCGTATTTATGCGGATTTGTGTAAACGAAGAGATTTTGAAAACAATCTCGTGTAAACGATGGAATTTTTCAAAACGTAGAGGGGGAAATATCCGTTTTTGTAAATACCCGGCTATGTGTAAACAGGGCCTAAGTCTGCAAGTCTTCAAATGAATCCAAGCCTCTATAAGTGTATTTTAAAAGTCAAAGAAAAGAAAAGAGTTTAGTTTCTACGCCTCCAAATATCCCTGAATACCTTTAGTCGCCTTTAAAATTGATGAAATCCGGTATTTTCCATCCAGCTGAAGCGACTTCTCAGGGTTGGAGGAGATAAAAGGGGGGGTGGAAGAAAAACTGAGACTCCAAGATGAAGGAGCAGCAGAAGAAAAGGGGTAATTACTGTTCCTTTCTTATGGAAATGGTAATGAAGTGGGACGAGGGGCCCGGGACAATGGGGGCCACGGGCAGGTTGAGCGTCACCGTGTAAACCGCTTCCTGTTAGGGAGCCGTTTAGGCCTCACTTTTACTGACTAACAGGCCATCTCCAGGCCCACTACAAAGAGGCCCCCCATCAAAGCTGGGGGGGCCGCTGGTGTCTGAGGGTCCGGCCAGACTGCTGGGCCTGTTAAGAGCTGCAGGTCCTGCTGGACCCTTTAAAGGCTGCAGAGTCCGGTCTAAAGGCTGCAGAGTCCGGTCTAAAGGCTGCAGAGTCCAGTCTAAAGGCTGCAGAGTCCAGTCTAAAGACTGCAGGGTCCAGTTGGACCGCCGAAAGCAGGGGTGTCAAATGTGCGGCCCGAGAGAGATTTTCATGCGGCCCGCGAGATGTTTCCAACGCAAAAAATGAAATGTTAATTTACTAAAAAGGAAGGCATAAATAATTGCCATGAATCGCAGCATATCCGATAATATATTTCTTCTACAAATCCATTGTTATTCCACAAAGAGAGCAGTTTTTGAAATTTTTTTATCTTTCCAGAATGCATTTGGCGATTTTATTTCTTTGTAGACGGTCATTTATTTTTATTAACTGACTACTATTATATATTTTCGCAGGAAAAATATCACTGCTAAAAAAGATGATAGAAGATATTTATTTTGAGAATTTCAGTTTTGAATACGAGGATAGTGACAAAGTAAAACAGTTAAAAGAGAAGTGCTGACTTTTTCGGCACACTGGCGCCAATTAATATCCGCGCCAATTTTTAAAAATAAATACACTTAATTGTACTGGAAAACTCTCTAAATCACAAAGAAACACTTTCGGATGTAATAAGAAAGATTTTGCTTTTAATTAAATTTCCTATAAAAAAGCAAAATATAAAAAAAACATACTTGTTTCTGTTTATCTTTGTAAAATGATATTAAAAGTATCTTACATAATTTGAAAAAAAAACAAGAAATTTCAAGAAAAGATCCTAAAGAAATACATAATTAGAGTTTAAACAAAGTAAATATTTCCTTTAAAATTAACTAAACTGATATTGGATTAGATAACAATAGTAAAAAAAAAGAATTAGAAAAAAAACTTTTTCGCACCGTTTTTGTTATTTTGAGCGTGCGGCCCGCGAGAAAAAAAATTGGTCAAATCCGGCCCGCCAAGCAAAATGAGTTTGACACCCCTGGTCTAAAGGCTGCAGGGTCCAGTTTTAAGGCTCCAGGGTCCGGTTAGACTGTTCAGACAGTTTAAAGGCTGCTGATGTCTGATACCCCCCCCCCCCATTTTCGTACATCCGTCCATTTCAACATTGTTTCAGAGTTCTTTTGACAACAAACTTAATTTTTAATGCATGAGACGTCTACAAGATTTCTTTGTCAGCGTTTTCTGGTTTTTATTTTAACACACAAATTTGCCAAATATTGCTAAAACCTTTTGAGGCTTTCTTGAGGTGGTTTTTCAGATGTTAGGATGATCCAGTTTAGCGTAAAACTGTCATGGAAACACTTTTGTTTGAGTCTCTGGACGTGATGTCAATCTAAAGTCATCAAGCTCTGGTTTCCAGCTGTTTTTGGCCTCATTAATACGATGGAGTTGTACTGCAACAGGACTTCATTATTTCTGCATCACATTGAGGACTTTACCTCTGAATAATTACTTGAATGATAATCTGAGTATTTTCAGAGCAGCAGCAGCACGAATTGCGATAAATATCCATAACTGAAGATGTTTCAATCCATTTTATATGCAGTCCTGATCTTCTTTGTTGTGAAGAGAAGTCTGACAGATACAGAGATGTGCAGTGAGAACTGGGATCCATTAAAAACAGTTTAATGGAAACACCGACCCCCCTGCAATGGTTCCTTATGTCACTTTAGTTCTCCGATAAAAGTGATGGAAATCCACCTTTAGACCCGGATGATGTGTGAAGAGACGAGCCACGTCTCTGTATCAAATGTGGAGCATAAAAGACTAAAAGTCCTTCCGTGAAATACCGTGATGGGTGTCCTGAGGCGCTTTTATTTTGGCGGGTTCATCTCTGCCTTCATTGTGAACCGGCCACAGCTGACTTGTAAAGATGCAAATATGAAGAAATCAAAAATCCAGAGTTACGTGCCTCCCTGAAAACGGCCTTTAGGACGTCAGACCGAACCATAAATCAGATTCCCTGCGACTCCTTAATCCAGGACGTTCACCAGAGCAGTGAACAGAAGGGGGCAGCGTCCAGGACTCTGCGGAGGACTTGGGGACGGCTGGTCTTGAAGTGGGGGGTGGGTGGGTGCAGGAGGAGGTCTATTGTCTTTTAATGGAGCCTTTGATGTGGCCCCACTGTTTGCTGTTTGTACACCTGGGTCCTGCAGCCTGCACTCAGATTGGCTGTCTGCCGGTGGAGGGGCCGACTAAGCATATTCCAGGTGACACCTTCCAGTCAGCTGCTGCTGCTGCCTGGCGTGGGAAGGCCGTAAAACCTACCCGGCCCCCTTTGTTTACCCCCCATCCAGTCTGGGGAGCAGGGAGCCTTCTCAGATCCACCTCCCGGAGCTGTTGTCCTGCCCATCCTCCAGACTCTGCAGGCAGATGCAGCTCCGCTCCCGCTGGTCCCCGGACTTCCTGATGTCCCTTTTGGCCCATCAGGACCAGGGGTCTGCAGGGGGACCCCGGTCCAGAAGGACCCAGATCACAGAATTCATCCGGTTTTCCTCAGAAACAGTTACTTTTTTATTTGGCAGCCTGTGTTTATGACGGTTGTCATGAACAACCGTTGGTGTTTTATCTTTGGTTTGGCGTCCACACGTCCCAATCCTGACTCTTGCCGTCACCGTCTTCATGAACACAGGACTTATACGTCACACAGGCCAGAAGACGAGACCAAAACACCCAGAAAAAGGTTATTCATAAAAGGTTCAAACACCTTAAACAGGGCGCTGATTTTAAAGCAGTAAAAGTCGCTTTTCTTCTAGTTTCTACTGAAGTCGATCAAACAATAAAATAAACAGATAGACCAATAAGCATCAGTTCCTCAGGGACCAGAACTCGGACATCTGAAGCTTTCAGCTCCGCAGAAAAACTAAAAAAAGTTTATGCCAAGAAGGAATGAAAACGATGCGTCTGGAGAACTCGTCTCATGTGAAATGGGCTATTTCACAACGCTGATACGCAGATGACACCCAGATTTATCCGCCTCTTAGATGCAGCAGCTGGATTCTTTCAGAACAACTGGATCGCTCTGCTGAACTCACATCCTGGAGAGGGTGTAATGTAGATGAAACTTCGTCAAACTAAAACAGAGGTTGGGATCTCTGGACCCCCTGAACTGGCTGACACCCCCAGTCAATGCTGTTATTAGTCAAGAATATGGACTTTGAACAAACCTTTTTAATTCGATAAACAAATAAATGCAGTTTTTAGAGTCATCTTCGGATTATTGCCTCCTTTCTTTGATCTTGAGGTCATTCATGCCAGATCAAAGCCAGTTGTTCTTCACCTGTTCCTTATTAGTTTTAGATTTGACTTTAAAATGTTTTTTATCAGAGTCTTTAAATATTTTGGGATCCTCCCTGCCTGGAGATCTCTGAGGTTTCAGTTCCAGGTACTCACCGAGCAGACGCCTTCAAATGAGGAGCAACGGTCAGGCTGCAGTACGGATGGAGAACCTGGCATTAAGCGCTAAGTTAATGAAAAACATAGAGAAGACAAACATGTAATATATCACGTAGAGCTGTCGAGAAAGTGAAGTTTCATTCAAGACGTCCAACCCAAACATGTACAACAATTAACTTTGATTTAGGTCCACCATGACGGCATCCACTCCCTGGCTGGCCGTATCTCAAGTAAGGCTATTTCCATCAATAGTTTTGAGGGTAAATCACAGATTTGAAATAAAAATGTAAAAGAAAATAGAAACTTATGAAAAACAGAAAGCAATTAAGGGCACGTTTACACATAGCCAGGTATTTACAAAAACTGATATTTCCCCCTCTACGTTTTGAAAAATACCATCATTTACACAAACCCGCATAAATACGCTGTTAAGGTGCTATGAGCAGCCAAACCTACAGGGGGCAGTGTAACGAAGAGCTAAGGTCATGCTAGCCAATCGGAATCCTGGAAAAAAACTTCCGAGATGGAACGAGAGTCTTTCGTTTGGAGTGACAGAGAAGTGGAGTTACTTTTAAGTGTGACCTTATAATATAAAACAGGTAAAATACAAGAAAATATTGACGGTGGCCAAACAAATTGTAAACACAGGTCGCACACATGACGCTGTTGACGTTTCTGTCGCATAATGTGACGTTCTGAAGCCTAAAGGTGCGGGTATGGTTCTGCGTCACACACACGCAGAGCACACGGCGCACCCGTGACGCTGTCACGAATCGTTCAGACTTCTCCGTCTCTCCGTTTGGTCGCGGTGCAGTACCCCCCGCGGCCACTAGTTAGCGATCTTTTTCTGAATGGTTTATCCGACTTTTTCCGGTCACAGTAAATCAAAGAGATAAGGACAACTATTGTGCAAAAAACAAAAACAAAAAAAATCACATATAAACGAAGAAAAAAGCCCTGGAAGTTCACTACTGATTCAAACCGGAAACCGGAAATGCTTCGCTTTCAAACGAACCAATCACAGCCCTCTCGGTCTGCGTGTGGTCGGCGTCTCCTCGACGCGTAGTTACAATTTTCGGGAGGTGCACGTCAGTGACGGCGCATGTGACGGCGTGTCCTCTGCGTGTACAAAAACCACACGCCGTAGACACGGCGTCGTTTTGACGCAGAAGCATAATTCAGCCTTAAATGTCCGTTTCCCTCCGTTTACAAGCAAACAGCAAACATTTTGGCCGCAGTTTTCAGAACTGATAGTTTTTGGTGACCTTGAGCTTTGTTTTCGTGTAAACGAACGACCAAAACACATGAAAACACCACCGTTTTTGCTACGTGTAAACGGGGCATTAGAGGTACCAGGCAACAGAGATGTTTCTGTGGAGATGAGCCGGGTTTTAAAGTGGCCTGAAGATTGATAGAAGTGATGATTTTATATATATATATATATATATATATATATATATATATATATATAGTTATATACAGAGGCTGTCATGTTATGTAACTTTGTCATTGGTCTCGGGATGGTTCTGACACGGCTGGTTTAAACAGACACGTTTAGGACGTTTCTGATGCCTTGATTCATCTCTTCTGATGTCACCACGAGTGTCATGCATGTGGCGTATCTGCAGTGATTGCGACAGCGTCTGACGGCGTCTCTAAACTCTCCCGTCATTCTGTTTGTTTGTAGGGATCCCCATCAGCTATGCCCTTAAACACAGCTAGTATTACAATACATTTAAAACTTACAGTTAAAAACAAGACATAAAGAAAGAAAACAAAATAACACGACAAACCTACATTAAACTTTACCGTACATGTAAATCATTACCTTAAAGCAAAAAAAACATACATGAAACATTCCAATATACAGTAAAACATCATGTAGGCCATGAAATCAGATCAAAAACATACCTTACCCTGCCAGTATGTATATCTGTCTATATAAGTGTGTGTGTGTGTTTGGTATCCTATACATATGATATTCCAAGGTGTTTCTTCATTAGCTTTTTGAACATTGATTTCTGTGTCAATTGAGTCATATAGTGGTAAAGAATTCACCAATTTCATTGATCTTTATTCTACTGTATGCTTCAGAAAATTAGTGTTTGGCTTAGGAAGTGAAAACCGGCCCTTTGCTGACTGTCTAGTGGCGTATGGATATGACTCTAGATTGTGTCCTCACTGATTGTACTGATATAATGGAGTTTTGGATTGTAAAACCAACCATTCTGACGTTTTACAAACTCTAACCAGGAGCTGGATCAGACCTTCAGCTGTAAGGATTGTAAATGCTGTTGAACGTAAACGGTAACTTCTGATCGTAGTAGACTCAGCGGCCTCTTCTTTACAAAATGATATTATATCTTATACATCCTTACTAGCAAGACGTTATTTACTTTTGCATTGGAAATCTGCTAAATATCCATCCATGTCCCGGTGGCTTAAAGACACCATGTGTTTTCTTAAAACTGGAGAAAATGAAGTCTACATTGAGAGGATGTACGGAGAAGTTTTTTTCACAAATGGCAACCCTTTATTTCTTATTTTACAAATTTAGAGGTACTGTCCAACTGAGTGTGTGTCTGTTGTTGTTATACTTTGGAATGCAGGAGTAACCAGTATTATTTTGCGGGTGGGAGGATAGTTTGTTAGTTCATTGTTAATTTTTCCCAGTTTAACTGTATTATTTCGTATTCCATTCGCTTTTTATGTGTGTATATGTATGTACCTACTATCTATGTATATCTTTGGTATACTATATGTACATATGCATATACCGGTATGTATATGTTTAACAGGAAATATATAAATTGTAATTCAGCGACTAGAATTGTCTTATGTTCTCCTTCAATAAAAACATTAAAACCTCTGCTGCCTTGCTGCTGACACGTCGGCAGCTCCGCCGCCGTGTGTGAACATCTCATTTTAATTGTGCATTTATAGAGAGGGGAAGAGGAAGAGGGTGATGAGCTCCCAGGTCACACGTCCCCTGACTCTGGGTAAATAATGTTCCTGCTTGCACCTATCATTAATCCTCTGTCTTTAACACTTACTGTTTGTCAGTGGAAACTGGCCTCCCTCCTTTTAATCTCCCCCCCCACTAAAGCCTCCCTGCAGCCCTGCAGAGCCGAGCGTCCTGCAGCAGGCCCGCGCTATAAACACAGTTAAGTACTCTCTAAAACCCATGGACCTAGTGGCATTTCAATCTGCACAAGTAACGTTTAAAGCAAAATATCATTCGCTACTGGATAACATTCAGAAATGATTCATTGGGAGGGAAGGGGATTATAATTTAAGGGGAAACCTAAACTTCAAATCTTTATTCGTGCCTACAACAAAAAGAGGTTTTTGTTCATCAGTTTGTGGAATTAAACTGTGGAATGGTTTGAATGTGGAGTTAAAAGAAAGTACAAACATAAAACTATTTAAGAAGAATGATAAAGAAATGGTATATTTGAAGTATAAAAGTGAAGACTGTGTTTAAAGATCACCAGCTGTGTGTGTTCTGCTATTTTGTCATGTTGTCTTTGTATGTTTATATACTTAGATATACGTATTATATTTATATCATAGTTATATTATATTTATGATAGAGCTTACATCTTGTATTAAACAGGTTATTTTTGTAAAAATTATATATATATATTTATACAAATTAGCGTATTGCATAAAAAATAAATAGACATATAATTTATGTTTAGTTGTGGAAAGGGGGTGGGATTAAATAAGTTTATACTTCCTCACAATCCTTTTCGAACATGTAACTTGAAATATGTGTTTTTATGTTGGTTTTGTTCTTTAAGTGGTGGAATGCCCACCTGTATTTGTTTTCTTGTCTTTTTTACATGTTACAAATAAACGAAATAAACTAAACTAAACCCCCCAGCAGACGGCGGTTCAGAGGCTCTTGGACTCATATCTGCCAATATTTGCGAATGCCGTTCTCAGTCCGTCCCTGTCCACGTCAGGAGCCGGGCTGGAGGGTGATCTCACTGCACGAGGTGTGTGTGTGTGTGTGTGTGTGTGTGTGTGTGTGTGTGTGTGTGTGTGTGTGTGTGTGTGTGTGTGTGTGTGTGTGTGTGTGTGTGTGTGTGTGTGTGTGTGTGTGTGCGTAAACAGCTGGGGGTTGCAGCGACCAGGTTTAACCGTGTTTTCTCACACATCGGTGTCTGCTGACCTCAGCTGCTCATATTTACATCAGGCAACACTGATCGCAGTGGAACAGAAAGACTAGAAAACAGAGGAAAAGATAAGTGCAAGAAGGGAAAAAGTGTGAAATCTGAAGAATCATTATTGATCGACGATGCTGCTCCGTGTTTGTCGGAGCTGGAAAAGCATCAGATTTAGGTCCTGATCACAAATCAGAAAAAGTTCAACACAAGGTAATTCAAAGTGCTTTACATCAACATTAAAAGCAGCAAGACACAATTAAACAGTAAATAACAAATAAAATGATAAGAAAAGAGGTAAAATAATAAAAAGCACAAGTTGTTAAAAAGTAAGGGCAGTAGATTACAGCAGGTACATCTCATTCTTACAATGGCAAGAATTACGTTTCTATACGGTCAAAACGTACAAAGACCGGGTCAAATACAGTATTACAAGAGTAATCTGTAACAATTCGTACGGTGAATTAAACCAAATTGGTTAAATCTATTTTGCTTCAGTTTCAGTTGGGATGGTTTATCTTTTAAAGCAAATTTTTACATTTCAGGCTCAGTGAAATTTAGAAATTATGTTTTATAAAGAAAAAAAAGAAAGTTAAATAACTTTAACATGTAATATGTAACATTTAACTTTAGAATAACATGTCTTATTCTAATCTGGTGATTTCATCAAATCAGTCTATATTTATAAAATATGTTTCAGTGACCAAAGTGCTTCACTTTAAAATCAAATAAATGAACAATACATAAATACAATACAAATATAAACAAAACACGTTAAAATAGAGTAAAACTAAAAATATGTCAATAAAACAAATTAGAACAAAAAGTGAAAAAAGTGTCAAACGGAAATCTGAATAAGTACGTTTGAGTTTGGCTTTGAATTGTTGTACATCAGAGATGCTACGTGGGTTAGAGGTCGTACGAAGGTCAGACGGTACGAAGGTCAGAGGTCGTACGAAGGTCACTGATGGTACGAAGGTCAGTGATGGTACGAAGGTCAGAGACGCTACAAAGGTCAGAGGGTATGAAGGTCAGAGGTCGTACGAAGGTCAGGCGGTACATAGATTATTACAATAACTGACCGATGCATGCATACTTTTCTCAAGGTCACTACGTCGCAGGAAGAGCTTGAGTTTAGCAACGAGCCCAAGCTGGAACCAGGTTGCCTTGACAACCAAGTCAGTCTGTTCATCAAATGTGAAACTGCGGCTTCAGGCCACGCTCAGATTCTCATGGTGGGGCATCAAGACCTGGAGCTTCGGTAGACATGACACCGCCGAGCTGCTTGAGGGCTGCAAACACTTTACACTCGTTCAGAGTAGATCATGTGACCCCCCAGAGTTTGATGTCATCCAAATAACCGATAGATCTTTAAATGATCTGCATGCAGATGAAAGGAGATGTCATTTTGTTATTTAATGACCCTAATGGCAGCATGTATGAGGAAAACAATACGGGGCACAAAGTGGATCCCTGTGGCACACCGGAGGTCAGAGGGGCTGAGGAGGAAGAACCAGTGAAAATGTAAAAAAATATGATGCTCTTCCAAAAAAGGGGAGCAACTGGTGGTAAAAGGTGATTGTAATGGTGATTCTGCACTAAAGCAGCATTGAAGGAGGGAGTGAGAGCTGTGGCCCGGCAGGTAAAACAGCCGTCCAGCAACGAGAAAGTTCGGTTCCTGATTCATGACGCTCTCACGAGCCGCTAATCCAACTTACAGGTTGAAGCCAACAAGGAAATACTGACATAAATAAATACCTGGATAAAAGTTGCAGTTCCTCTGCTGACCAGAAGGATCTGGATCCAACAGTGAGGTCATCTCCACTGACCTCCACTAAACTCCAGGTTTAAATATTCAATTTTACAGCAGATATATACATATTTATAGGTTTTGGTCTCCATGGTTACGGTTCACATCCAGGACGACTGCACGGGGGATTATTATGTTCCTCATCCGGTAAAATGATGTTACGATGTACAGTTGGGGTTGTGGTTTAGCTCCTCAGCACTGTATTGACCCAACAGAATACAGTCATTCGTAGTTTGAAGGTAACACAGTTTGTTTTTGCTCCTAATGCGCCGTGATGTCTGACCTTTGTCTTCAATCTGAGAGATTTCACCAAAAATGTCAAACATTTGGGAATAACAACTTTCTTATTTGCAAATCAAAACTGAACAAATATTTGATGACTGGGGTCCATGAACGTCACCAGGTCCAGAGTTTCCTGCAGAAGATGCTTGTTGTTTCGTCTCCAGGAAGTGAGAAGCTGCTCTGCTGGTTCAGACCAGACCATCGACTTGTATTAATATATTTAATTTATTAGCCGTCTTTTGATCACATTTTTATTTTAAACAATTATAACACAAATAAACAATACCACAAGCAGAACTGCCCAGGACGGGGGAACAGGTCAACAGGGCACAAAACACTACGAAATACTAATAATGAAAAACAAAAAACCTAATAAATAAATAAATTAAAAATATACACATCATACAGATACACGCATACACTAACATATAAAACAAGACAGACAAGACAGAACACACTAAAAATGAAAGCACTAGTGACAGAAAATTACTAGAAAATCCCATCATGTCATTAGCGCCATTGATCCGGGCTTTGGAGACTCCAGATATACAACGTCCAGAAAGGAAAGGATCCAGGCCTTAACTGTAAAGCCTTCAGAACGTCTTGATTTGCTTTACAAGTGCGTTCAGGGCCGTGAAGCCGGAGCCGACCAAAGTTTGGACCAGAGTTCATCTTCTGCTTCTGAGTTTGAGGCCCCGTTTACACGGAGCAAAAACGGAGGCGTTTTCATGCGTTTTGGCCGTTCGTTTACACGAAAACGAAGCTCAAAGTCACCAAAAATGATCATTTCTGAAAACTCCGGCCAAAGTGCAGATTTTCAAAAACTCTGTTTTCACGTTTGCGTCTAAACAGAGGAAAACGGAGATTTAGGCTTCAGAACGTGACATTATGCAACAGACACGTCACCAGCGTCATGTGTGTTTACAATTAGTTTGTGTTTACCTGTGTTTACAATTAGTTTGGCCACCGTCAATATTTTCTTGTATTTTACCTGTTTTATATTCTAAAGTCACACTTAAAAGTAACTCCATTTCTCTGTCACTCCAAACGAAAGACTCTCGTTCCGTCTTGGAAGTAAAGCCTGAATTATGGTCCCGCGTTAAATCGACGCAGAGCCTACGGCGTAGGGTACGCAGCGATGTGCGCCGTACGGTGTGCGTCGCCGCGTACCCTACGCCGTAGGCTCTGCGTTGGATTAATGCGGAACCATAAATCAGCCTTAACTGGAAGTTACACGTCACGTGTCATTTGTTGATGTTTTTTCCAGGATTCTGATTGGCTGGCATGACGTTAACAGCGTATTTATGCGGATTTGTGTAAACGAAGAGATTTTGAAAACGATCTCGTGTAAACGATGGAATTTTTCAAAACGTAGAGGGGGAAATATCCGTTTTTGTAAATACCCGGCTATGTGTAAACGGGGGCCTGAGTCTGCATATATTTAATTTGAGCTTTTATTTTGTAGGGGGAAGTTTGAGTCTGGATTTATTTGAGCTTTTATTTTGTAGGGGGAAGTTTGAGTGGACTATTTCTTAAACAGTTTCCAGCGTCGGACCAGGACCCGTTGTGATGAGCTAAGAGGCGTTTTAAAGGCGCTACAAGCAGCACCAGCGGTGAGTCCCTGGATGATCTGATGGAGGTGAAACCATGACGACAGAGATCCTCTCATCCTGGTAATTTCAGGGATTCACCAACAAAGATCCTTCATCCTGGTATTTTCTGGTATCTTCACCAACAAACATGGAGGAAAACACGTTTACAGCCTCATTGTTTTACATTTTAATGTTGCTGTAAGATCTCAACTGTGGAGCTGTCAAGACAGAGCCAGTAAAACGCCTCCATCTGACACCTCCTGAAAGCCAGTAAAGCCCCCCCGGGCCCCCGGCCCCCCGCCCCCCCCCACGGCCCTCTCTGATGTGGATTCAGAGCTCAGCTTCGTCTGTCGCTGTTGCGTTTCCACTTCAAGTTCAGGAAATCTAAACTTTCCTCTTCTAATCACCCCGGCCTTTGAAGGGGATAAAAAGGATTAGTGGAAGAGCGACCCCCCCCCACAGGGGTCGCCCTAACCCCCTCCCGGGTGAACCGGCCCCCTCCCTGCCCTTCAGCAGACCTTGGGGCCTTTGGCATGCTAACGACCCGAGGTGCAGCTCCGGCCCTGCAGAGCCCAGTTGGGTTTAAGCTGGAATTACATACAGACACAACTGTAGGTATATTTAGGGGCGTGGCCTTCTGATTGGCAGCCGGCTCGGCCAATGGTTCGCTGTCAGACTTCAGACTTTTTATTGTCATTATACCAGGCATACAACGAAATTAAAGCAGCACGGAATGTGTTTTCCTTCAAAAAATGTAGGTAAAAAAGTAGAATAAGTATAAAATAAAATAAACTCTGGATCACAGTATATATACAAAAATGTACAACAGTGCAGCAGTGCAAACACATAATAATAATAATAATAATACATTTTATTTATATAGCGCTTTTCAGGGCACTCAAAGACGCTTAACTTAAATAACTTCAAGTGTCGTCTTGCCTAGAATAAAGACCTGACAGAACATCAGTTTTCATGTTTTAAAGTCTCAGTTTCTCTGTGGCGACTCGGCTGAAGGAGCAGCTTAAAAAAAAAAAACCCTACACACGAACACACACAGACACACACACACACACACGTCCTGATCCTGCGTGATTGTAGAACATCAGCTCCATCCTGGTTCAGCTAGTTTCCATATGAGCTTGTATTCAACTGCAGCACAATAACACAGAGAAGTGGATGATGATGTTGAACTCACTATAAATGTTTTCATCCATCAGCTGAGATCAGATATGTGTGGCAACTGCACTACCGCTATTTCTACACTATTGCAGGATTGACTCCAGTGCTTTTAAGGATTGACACGACTACTAAACTAGTCCCAAAGTATGTACCAGAATAACCAGCACCAATACCCCCCTCCACCTCAGAAAAGTCATGAATAGTAAATGTTACTGATTTAAATTGGACTGAATTTTAGATATTAAAGATTGAAATTACATTATTTACCATCATAGTAATCAGATTACATCGTATATCAGCATCACTGAAATCGACCTGATGCTTAATCAATCACAACGATATGCAAATTTGGAGATGAAAACCGAATTTTAAATATTAAAGATACAATTATCAACTTGAAATTATTATTATTATAAAAGTGATCACACACACACACACACACCCTCACACACACACACACACACACACACACACACACACACACACACACACACACACACACACACACACACACACACACACACACACACACACACACACACACACACACACACACACACACACACACACACACAGCACGAGAAGAGCAGCACATGGGATGTTTTTAAATATCCCTGATGGTCAGATCTTGGTAATTTTCCTTTTATGGGACGAGTTGCAAGATAACATCCTACAGCCACCCCCCCTGCTGTAAATGTGTGTAAAGTTATTTTAAAATCAGCCCTTCAGGAAACATGTAGCCGTTTTTAAATCAATGTTCATGTAAGATTGTCCTTTACTGTTTATCGTATATGTATGTTTTATTCTCTTATATATGAAATTTGTGTGCCATCGTGACCTGGACTCCATGGAAGAAGAGATCTCGTGTCTCAGTGGGACATTTGGACGAATAAATAAAATAATAAACCCTCCATCTCTCAGGTTTTAGTTAAACATTCTTCTACATGTGATTTAACTGTGACGGATCTTTTTAATTATCGTATTTGTCCAAATCAAATCAAAACGTCCAGCTGTGTTGTTTTGTCCAGAAGCGGGTCATGAAACCTGTGTGTGTGTGTGTTCCCAGGCCTGACTCATGTTTACTCGTTTAGGGCAGGAGTTCTCTGGAAAATATGCCTCGTTATAACTGTCTCTTTGTGAAGCATCAGACCTCTGCAATATTTGCCACCCAGGTGAGAGTGTGCCGACGCCAGACCGGGCCCGCTCCGTTAACCCCCGGCTGCCCGGCCCGCCAGACCCGCGCTGGGAAACCTCAGGTCGCTTTTCAAGCAAACTCCAAACTCTGGAGCAGACGTTCGCTCACCGAGTGGGACGGAGGTTCTGTCCGTCAGAACTCTCATCGTTCTCACCGATACCTGAAAAGTTCAGGAGGCAGATCTGTTTTCCTCCTGCGGCGGGAATGACCCCCCCCCCTCGAGAGGCCAGGACTCAGCAGACGCCTGGAAAACCTGCAAGAACAGATTCATTTTAAGTTTTCATGCTGAAACCCCAGTCTGTCCCCCCTTCTGATCCAGGTCCTGGTCCAGGTTTCTTCCCTCCTAAAAGGGGAGTTTTTCCTTCCACTGTTTGGCTTAAGGATTTTCTCCCACTAGGGGAGTTTTTACCTGCCATTGAGTGCGTTTACATTGGAAGTTTATTTCCTCTTTAATTCAGAATTAAAATGAAATTCGATTTAAAATGAGTAAAAATTACCATGTTAACACCTAATTCCGAATGAAAATGGCCATTCCGAATTAAACTTAATTCCGAAGTAAGTGGCTGGTTTATTCCAATTTAAATCCAAATAGAATAATTCTTCGATCATGTATACACTCATTCCGCTTTAAATCAATTCTGGTCTTTCTGCGCTGCTCGTTCACTTCCCCGTCTGTCTCCATGACGCTTATATTCTGTGCTGGGCTTGTTTTCCAAACAACGTTTCAAGATGGCAGCACGCAGTAAACGGTGGTCAAGAGCAGAGACGATTTATTTAATAAATAGCTTGGAGGACCTGGAAATAATTAAAAGAACAGATGGCAAGAAACGGCTAAGTTTGTTTTTCTTCCGGTAGACGTAACTTCCGGTCCGCCCCACTATCCAATCAGAACCTTCCCAACCCCAGACCTTAAGAATTGGATAAAGCCGATCAAACGTGTTTTCCATGTAAACCTCAAATCGGAATGACTATTTCCACGTAAACTTAAAGGAAAATAGCTTAATTGTGAATTATTTAATTCAGAATAATTAATTCCAAATTAAAAAACATCATGTAACCGTGGCCATTGTTTGTGTAATAATTACTAGGGGGTCATGTTCTGGTGTCAGGAAAGATCCTAGAGACAACTTCTGTTGTAATAGATGCTATATAAATAAAACTGAATTGAATTGAATTGCTCAGCTTCTCACATCCACCACAGGCCACCAGAACATGGGACCGCATGCAGCTTGTTTTTATCTGATATTTTTCACCAAACAAAGTAAAACACAAAGCAGCTGCAGAGGTCATGAGGTCATTTAGGCCTTGGAGCCTCTAATCTGCCCAAACTAGTCAGTCGCCTGCAGGTCGCTCAGCCGGGCCCGGTTCAAATGGACCCGGTTCAAACGGACCTGGTTTCAAATAGAGCCGGTTCAACGGGTCGGGGTCCTACATCCAGACCTGTCAAGTTTTGCATTTAAAAATAAGGAACATTTTCCGCCACCCCACCTGCCCAACCGAGGTCCAGTATAAGAAATCTAAATTATCTACCACTTACAAACTACAATTATGTGCTCAGAATCTGATAGTTCTACTTTTGTTGACACTGAAATGCTGTGGATATTCCTATGTATATAATTCCTATAATAGAGCCTAAATAAAAACACAAAAGGGAATTAAAGCACAATTATTTACTTTAAATATTTTCAGTTTATATTCACATTGGTTGTCTTCAAGTGAAACATTTATATTTTCTTTTAATTTGTCATTTTAACTCATGTGGCTCTCTGCCCCATCCTGCTCCTCTTTAGAAAAGTAAATTTAATATCCCATTTTTACAGATATTTACACAAAGTCTTGGCTTTTTTGGCAGAAATGTTTTCTCTTTCTTTACATTCATCCATCTCTGATTTGTTGTTCCGAGTTTGTTCCCACTAACCTCCTGAGAACTGGCACCCAGGCTACAGCAGGGGGCAGTTCTCGTGAGGTTAGTGACAATTCAGTTTGCAGTTTAAAAATCATTATATTATAAAACGTGAAATTCAAGGGAAAATACTAATACCGCAGGACAAAGGGATAAAATACGGTAATTTCAAAACGGGAGACTTGACAGGTATGAGAACATCCCCAATGAGCCAGAACTTCACAGTTTGGTGGATGTAGGACCCAGATGGAGGAAACCAGGAGGCAGGAGTACCAAAAACAGTAATTTATTTAAAGTTAAACAAAACCAAAAGTGCTGCTGAGCAGGATTTAAAAACCAGAACATGACAAAATGCATGAACCTGACCTGAAACATGGAGGGAGGAAACAGTAGAGACCAGCAGGGAGGAACGGAAAGACCAGATAAACACAGAAGGGTTAACGAGACACAGGTGCAAACAATCAGGGTCGATGGGAGTCAAGACGGAACTGAAACACAAGGACATGGATTTCAAAATAAAACATGAACTAAACACCAAAACTGTGACAGTACTGCTGCCACGAGGAGAACATCTGGTTTTCACTAATATTCAACACATCAGGACAAACGAAGCCTGACTGGAACATTAATCAGTAATATCTTACGTTCTCATGGGTGATGGATGTAAATAGAAGACATTAAAACAATTTGGTTGGAATTCCATCAAATATCAACCTTAAAGGAGCTTGAGGCCGGATTGTGGCAGGATTTATGAAAAAAATCTGTATACATTTTAAGTTTTCTAGTAATAATGTCAGATGAAGCGTTCCAAACCCAAAAGAATGAGCCCTCTAGTGTATCTCTCCTTTGCCTTGAACAGGCTGTGTGTTGCAAAATGTGCTGCAATTCGGTCCCGAATTTCCCGCGCTGGGCTGCGGATGTGACGTCACATGACGCTGCATGCGCATTCTCCCCGTTCTCCCGTGCCGGCTTCACTGTTGGCTGCAGTACCCCCAACGGCCGTCGTGGTGAAGGGTGGCGCTAGAGAGTCTCATTTCTTAAAGGAGCCTCAAGCTCCTTTAAGTTAGTTTTTTATTCTCTTTTAGAAACAAAAGGCATCTTGCTGAGAGTAAATTAGGCACTGCTGTAAACTCCTCCTATCTGACCACTATTTAATAACGTTTGAATTTAACATTGTCACCGTTAAAGTTAATAATAAAAGTCTTCCCAGAGTCTTCGGTGTCGTTCACGTCCTGAATTAAACGAGTGAAACGAAGGATGTGGGCTGCAGCTTTGGTTGGAGAACTCAAAACCAGATACTCATTCCACAGTCCTGGGGACAGATAATGGCAGTAGCCTAGTCCTGGTTCAGTTTTAGAGGACTGGTTGCTGTTTGTGTTTCTGCCTGTTCTCGTGTCTGTTTGTTTGTTTGTTTGATTTTTCTCTTGCAGATTTCAAAGGCTTGTGTGTTTCCCTGTTTCTCTCATTTCAGACTAGCAGCGGATGCCATCCTCCTCACATATGTTTATATTAATTATAAAGAAAAACAAAAACATTATGTTATGTATGAAATTGATTATATATTAAAATGCATATATATGCTTTAGGTTTTAATGGTATTAACCATTAATATATATGCAGACAAAAAAAAAAATGGGAATCATTGGCCACGGTTACATGATGTTTTTTAATTCATTTAATTAATTATTCCGAATTAAATAATTCCGAATTAAACTATTTTCCTTCAAGTTTACATGGAAATATTATTTCCGAATACTATGATCGGCTTTATCCAATTCTGCTTAAAGGAGCATGAGGCTCCTTTTAAGAAATGAGACTCTCTAGCGCCACCCTTCGCCACGACAGCCGTTGGGGGTACTGCAGCCAACAGTGAAGCCGGCACGGGAGAACGGGGAGAACGTGCATGCAGCGTCATGTGACGTCACATCCGCAGCCCAGCGCGGGAAATTCGGGACCGAATTGCAGCACATTTTGCAGCACACAGCCTGTTCAAGGCAACGGAGAGATACACTAGAGGGCTCATTCGTTTTGGTTTGGAACGCTTCATCTGACATTATTACTAGAAAATTTAAAACGTATACTAATTTTTTTCATAAATCCTGCCTCAATCCTGCCTCATGCTCCTTTAAAGGAGACCTATTATTGCATTTAATGTATATTTTAAACAGGCCTTGAATGTCTTAAAAACAATCAAAAGCTTGTTTTTTCTACATAAATCAGAAATTCAGCCTGTGGGCCATGTCTCTAGTTTTACCGCTTCTAACCTCCTTCTCTATGAGGGATTCTGAGGGGAGGGGAGGCTATGATAATGAGGCTCTGCGCTGATTGGCTGCCTGAATGATGTTTAGCAGGGGAGGGAACAAAGCCTCGCTCTGGGCAGAAGAGCAGCGGCTGCGTACACCATTAAAGCGTGTCCCATGCGATGCGATCGAACGTCAGTGACAAAATCAATTCCATTGCTTTATTTTCTATTGGACTGTCCTAACTGGCAGCGAGTTTAACGGTTTCAGTGTGGACAGAGAGTGTCCGATGTTACGCTGCTCGACGCGATAGTCGGACGCTCGCATGCATTTATGACACGATGTAAACGGATCTTAAAGCCTGCATTACGATTCTGCGTTAAATCGACGCGTACCCTACGCCGTAGGCTCTGCGTTGGTGTGACGCAGAACCATAAATCAGCCTTTAGTCACCTTGTCTTCACACAGGAAGATTTAATTGAATTCTAAACAGTTACACCACAGTTATTTACTTGGATTCCTCATCATTTTATTTCTTATGTTACAAGACAAATGAATCATGTTAACTGTAAAGAAATCACGACACTGAATTTTCACAAATGGCAACTTTATTGTTAAAAAAAATAAAATAACATCCATCCATCCATTATCTATACCCGCTTTATCCTTTGCAGGGTCATGGGGGTCTGCTGGAGCCTATCCCAGCTATTTTCAGGCGAGAGGCAGGGGTTACACCCTGAACAGGCCGCCAGTCCATCACAGGGTCACATATACACAGACAACCAGACACACTCACACCTATGGGCAATTTAGAATGATCAGTTAACCTAGCATGCATGTTTTTTGGACTGTGGGAGGAAACCGGAGCACCCGGAGGAAACCCACGCAAGCACAGGGAGAACATGCAAACTCCACACAGAAAGACCCTGCTAGGCCTGGGAGTCGAACCGGGGGGGGACCTTCTTGCTGTGAGGCAATAGTGCTAACCACCAAGCCACCGTGCTGCCCTATGTATAGATGACATTTATGCACTATTGCTGGCTCAAGGAAGGACCGTGCGTCTTCTGAATGTGTCTTTGAACAGCTTCAGGTGCATTGCTTGGAAGATCTGAAACCTAGAAGAAAATGTATTACGGTACTAATAGAGCTCCGTAACACAGAGTAACACCGGAGCTAAGCTAAATACTTAGCCCATGCAAAGATCATACTTATAATACTAAACAAATATAAATAACATAAAAAATTAACGTCACTTACGGCTGACTCGTGTGCAGTTGCCGGGTCCGTGCTGTTGGTACTGATCCTTTTATGAGGGTAAATGTCAATGCAAAACCTAATTTTTACTGTCCTCGCTGTGGAAACAGCCACAAGATTCACCGCTTTGGAACAATGGCGGAAGCTCCGGCCAGCGGAGTTATTTGTGGGCGGGGTTTCATCAGTGGAGGCCGACTTATGGAAATCTGCATGCAGATTCTGAACGGCTCGTAGAAGTCGCATGACACTGGAAGGATCCTCCAGGCGGGGTGTACAGACACTGCAGAATTTGGTTGCTTTTCTCCTTCTCCGTGTTGGCAGGTTCAGGGGAGACCACTTTATACATGTTAAAGCAAGAGAAAACCTGTTTTTCATAATAGGTCCCCTTTAAGGTCTGGGGGTTGGGAAGGGTTCTGATTGGATAGGGGGGCGGACCGGACGTTACGTCTACCGGAAATTATGTCTACCGGAAGAAAAACAAACTTAGCCGCTTAGCCGCTTAGCCGCTACAACTTTGAAAAGCTCACAATTTTTATGTTTCCTGCCATCTTTTCTTTTAATTATTTCCAGGTCCTCCAAGCTATTTATTAAATAAATCGTCTCTGCCTTTGACCACCGTTTACTGCGTGCTGCCATCTTGAAACTTTGTTTGGAAAACAAGCCCAGCGCAGAATATAAGCGTCATGGCGACAGAAGGGTGAGGGAACGAGCAGCGCAGGAAGACCGGAATTAATTTAAAGCGGAATGAGTGTATACATGATCGTGGAATTATTCTATTCGGATTTAAAATCGGAATAAACCAGCCACTTGCTTCGGAATTAAGTTTAATTCGGAATGGCCATTTTCATTTGGAATCAGGTGTTTACATGGTAATTTTTACTCATTTTAAATCGGATTTAATTTTAATTCTGAATTAAAGAGGAATTAAACTTCCCATGTAAACACACTGATTGGCCACATAGCAGACTGGTTTTGGACCGGTTCTGGACCGGTTCTGGACCGGTCTGGTCCCAGACTAACGTTCACGTGTTTCCTACAGACCCCCAGAGCTCTGTTTGGTTATCTATCATAGGAACTAATCTAACCGACGGGAACGACGCTCCCTGAGGTGATTCCCAGCCCCTGAGGCGGATGGGTAGGAGGCTGCAGGCCAGCGGGGCCCACAGGTCCGGGTGGGGGGGGGTCTCCGGGTGGGGGGGGCTCCTGAATGATGGGATGCAGAGGTGTGAGAGAACCTTCAGGTTTATGGTCTCTGCTGCAGGAAGTGGAGCAGTAAAGCTCTGCCGCGCTCCGGAGCTCCACTCAACTCCAAGTACACGGCGGGAAATGGGGAGGGGGGTACCTGGAGGAGGTCTGGAGGATACGGGGGGTGGGGGGGTTCTGGGTGCAGGACTGGAGGAGACCTGGAGTAGGTCTGGAGGAGGTCTGGAGGAGGATCCCAGGACCTCGACAAGAGGAAGACTACGAACGGAGAAAAGAAAAGGATTTTGTCTAATATTAATTGTAATAATTCATTGTAATTAACATCATGTTTCCTCCCTCTGGGCCCGTCTCCGGTCACCCCCCCCGCTGCCTCTGCCGCGGGGCGCTCCTTTGGCCCTGGAGGGGGCGCTTTCGTGGGGGCGGGTGCGCCTGCGTTGGCGGCCGGGGCGGCTCTGTCTCTCCGGGCAGGCTGGCCTCTCGCCGGGTGGGGGTTGTTGGCCAGGGGGGTGTGGGCCTCCTGGCCGTATCTCCGGCCCGGGCCGGGTGGTCGGGGTTCGTCTGGGTCCCGGTCCACCGCTGTGGGTTCCCTGGCTGCCTCTTCCCGTGATCGTGGTGGCTTCGTCCCCTCGGCTGCTGCTGGGGGGGGGGGGGGCCTCGCTGGCGGTGGGTTTCCTCCCGCCCTCTTCTCGCCCTCTGTGGGGTTGCTGGTGGCTTGGGTTCCGGGTTCTTCCTTGTCGGCCTCTGGTCTCTCGGATGGCGGGGTTGCGCCCCCCCTCCTCCACTATAGATACACACACACACACACACACACACACACACACACACACACACACACACACACACACACACACACACACACACACACACACACACACACACACACACACATAGCCACACACACACACACACACACACACACACACATTTGCCTGTTCTCGTGTCTGTGTTTTTTTCTTTTTCTTGCAGATTTCCAGTGCTCGACCAGTGCGGCTCCATGTGTGTTCTCGCGCCTTGGAGCGGATGTCACCCCCCCATATATATATATATATATATATATATATATATATATATATATATATATAATATTCATAAAATAAATATATGATATGTATTTTATATCAAAAATGCACATATATATGCTTCAGGTTCTTACCAGCATGGTATTAACCATTAATGTACAATATGTGCAGACAAAGTAGAAAAAAAAAGACCATCATGTTGATATTATGTACTTTTATTCCAGGAGTTTTATCGTTTTTTCTTGATTTTATTGTATCTCTACTTTTATTGTAGCGTTTTATTCGTGTTATTATTGATGTTTTATTTTTTGTGAAGCACCTTGTGACATTCCGTTGTAAATAAACTTGACTTACTAAACTTTACTTTATGATGAATTCTTTGTAATTGTAATAACTTTTTTTAGGTTTTCTCAGAAGTAAATGCTTTAATTGTGAAACTTGGAAGAGATAAAAGCACTTTTGTCGGACGTGAGACGTAAGGATAAAACTTTCTGATGATTTTATGAACTGATTTAAACACTAAAACCATGTGAAAACTCTTTTTTTAATTTAATGTTAGTAAATGAAGAGGATTGGAGTGTCAGCAGGCGTGGTCTTGAATTATGACTCAATGTTCAGCTGAAAAAACATTAAATTCTAACAGCTGACGTACAATAATATATAATAACAATAACAATAATAACAATAATAATAATAATAATAATAATAATAATAATAATAATAATAATAATAGTTCCGTACACTTGGAAAATTGTTTTATGTAATAAAATGCTGAATGTTCTTTGTATTTCATTTAAATGTTTAATTCAACATGATCACGTGAGTCTGTGTTGTCATGCTTGTGTTGTACATTTTTTAGGTTTTAACGAACATTAGCACATCGGTGACGTCATCGTAGCGCTGTCTTCCGTCCTCCTTGTTTTCTTTCCTGGTTTCTTCTCTCACTTTTCTTTCGTTTCAATCTGACAGCCAGACCAGAACTGGAAATATATTTCAGCACGTAAATAACAAACCTCGTTTTGCATTTATTTATTAAAAGAAATCAATGTTAAATCTTTTTAAATAATAACACATGTGAAATATGTATTTTAAAATGTACATTTATTTTATTTATTTACATTTTGACACTTAAAAACGATTTCATTAATGTATTTACATAATAGTGTATTCATTTATTTACTTTATAAAAAGTATTTTAAACGTTTTTTCATCAGTTTAAACGTCTTTTTTTGAGAGAGTCGGAAAAGTTGTTTAAACTTTATTGATCATTTCTGCTCTTTTGATCCTCATCAATAAAACTTGGGGTCATAATAAACTCAGTTTTTATTTAACTTAGTTGAACACCTTTTTCCCACCGACATCAGCAACATTAGTCCAACCTTGGAAGGTCGGTCGTTATTATTATTGGCTGTAAATGTTTAAAGATCCTAGATGCGCTGATCTGAACATCAGAGGCTCGCCACGTTTCGATTGGGATTAAAGACTTTGCGGGTAACTAACTATCATGACACTATCATGAGAGCCCTGCTCACCTTTCTGGAGGTGTAATCTTTAATATCGGCCCCTGCGGGCCCATTATCATACAAATCCACGCACATTGATACAAAAAAAATAAGTCAACTTTTTGCATGAGATTGTTATGTAGATCAAGAAAGACTAGTCTTTGTATAAACTACTTAATCTTTTGTATGTAAATAATACATTTTGCAAGTACAGTCAATTTAATTGTGTTAAGTTTACTTTATTTATCCATTGATGCAAATTCATTTTGTACATACTAAAAATTAAGTAGTTTATACAAAGTCTTTCTTGATCTACATAAAAATCTCATGCGAAAAAGTTGCCTTAATTTTTTTAAAGTAGATCAAGCAAGATATTTTTTACTGTGGTGTTCTACTTAAACAAATAAAGCATGTTTCATCTAAACATTGGTCAATCTGCCCTATAGATTAAAATTGTTAAAGGAAAGGTAAACACAACAAGATCATTGCTTGTTGTTTGTTTGTAAATGAAAAGATTGCCTGGGATTACATTAATACTGCTTGTTAAGGAAAAAATGCACAATGTCTTGTTTTTGGAACAAATGCAGATTAAGTTCAAAACTAGATGTATTCAAGTAAAGCAACAAACTTCATTTTGAATTGTTAATATCACAGATTTAAATATGTTATATTTACATGCGCTTAGATGATTTTTTTTGCACTTGGTTCTCAACGGGAACACGGAGCTGCTCTAATGGCCCCTGCTCAGCAAACACAAGCGCTCTGCCATGTGGATTTGAGGGCAACAAAAGATTAGCACAATTTGCAAATAGACAAGCCGAGTTCAAAGGCACGACTGTCTTCCTGCGCTTCCCTTCTTTTGTCTGCGCGCAGCGCGTCGCGGCCCCGAGTGTGAACTCCGCGTCTGACGGAGCTCCGCATCTCAAACCCGCAACAAAGAGCTCCAGATTCATCCAAAATAATAATTTTACTTTTCGTTAACCATTTCGGAATTTTGGAACCATAAATCAGCCTTTAGTCTTTCAAGTCAGATTCCAGCAAATGTTATAAATCCATTAAACATGAGGGATTTTCAGGGGCCTGCTGCAGGGGCGGAGCTTGTGGGGGGGCGTGAAGCCACGCCCTGATCCCCATGAGGTCCCTGGGGGCCTTAAATGAGCAGCCGGCGGCTTCAGAGGAGCAGTCTTGCTCTGGGAGCCCCGTATCATACCTTATTATAACCCCGAACCCTCTGTGGAAGTATGAGCTCCTCGAACCCCGACCAGCGCCTGGAGCACCTGCTGAGCGCCGTGGAGAGCGAGTTCCAGAAGGGCAGCGAGAAGGGAGACGTGTCGGAGAGGGATATTAAAGTGACGCTGGAGGACGCGGAGCTGTGGAACAAGTTCAAAGAGCTGACCAACGAGATGATCGTCACCAAGACGGGGAGGTAGGAGGCCTTTTACGCGCGGGCTGGGCACGTTTTACGCACCATGTTTGATTTGATTTGGATTTGATTTGAAGATTTTATTTCGAACATGCATGCATGTAACTTTACAAAAAAGTAAAAAAAAAATAGAATACAAATATATATATATATATATATATGTACAGCACTTGGGCAGACCTCACGGATCCACCAACATACACGAAACGGATTGAAGTAAACACTTATCCAGTCCTACCCCCGAATCTTACATACATTCCTACATATAACAAGACGAGTTTCAATAAGCTTACTTATAAAAGGCCTAATAAACAAGTGTACGTTGAGAAGAAAGTGTGCGGGAGTTTTCGTTTTAAATTTGGCTACAGCTTTCCTCCAAAGCACCTTTCTGCAAATCAGGTGTTGTGCCAAAAAGTGATTTCCTGCCAGAATCTGATTTCTTCTGATTTCTGGCCGCGGGAGTGCGCACAGCAGCCCGTTGAGCGATAGCGCTAAACCGTCAGATTTTCAGATTATGAAGCTCAAGAATGAGATCAAGTCATATTTAGGCAGAAACAACTTTTCATTTTGGCCTTCAATCAATTTTTGGCAGGTGAAAATGCATATTTTGTGTTGTAATGGTCCTTTAAAAGAGTTAAAAGCAATCGAGCTGTAGTGTTTTTTATATTATGAAGCTCAAGAATGAGATCAAATCATATTTAGGCAGAAACAACCTTTCATTAACTGTATTTGGACTTCAATCAATTTTTGGCAGGTAAAAAGACCCATTTTCAGGGGAGAAATCAGATTCTGGCAGGCAATCACTTTTTGGCACAACACCGGTGTGCAAAAAGTTTTCCACCTCGAATAAGCTACTTATAAAACACCAATACCTACTTTAATAACTGTTCAATACAGTGAATCCAGCTGCGAGTGCAGCTTTGCTTATTTTTTTTATTAATGTATCTATTAATTAATTTATTTATCCAGATAGATAGATAGATAGATAGCAGAGGTGTATAAAGTACTTGAAAAAGTAACTAAGTAAAAGTAGAAATACCATAGCTGAAAAAGATTTTGGTAAAAGTTAAAGTCACCATTAAGAAAATTACTTGAGTAAAAGTCTTAAAGTAGCTCACATTAAATCTACTTAAGTATCAAAAGTATTTTGTGAAAAAATATACTCAAGTACAAAAAGTAAAAGTACAAGTATTTTATAGTACGCATGAAAAGAAGCAACACAACCAAAAATGATCCTTCCCTTGTTTTTTTTATTTCACTTTCAGGTGAAT
The DNA here is from genome assembly GCF_033807715.1 of Cololabis saira. Classification (NCBI taxonomy): domain Eukaryota; kingdom Metazoa; phylum Chordata; class Actinopteri; order Beloniformes; family Belonidae; genus Cololabis; species Cololabis saira. Next base: position 28,116,947 of record NC_084601.1, on the reverse strand, counting down.
GAAATGTGGTATAGAATAAAACACCACAATAAACTGTCTTTCTTGCAAAATATGATTCTTTGATTATTTTAATTTGTAACGAGCAACAAGGTGGCACATGTCAAAGTAACGAGGTAAAAGTATATTTTTGAACTTTTAAAAATGTAGTGAAGTAAAAGTAAAAGTCCTGATTTAAAAAAATGCAAGTAAAGTACAAATCCTCAAAAAAACGACTTAAGCACTGTAACGAAGTACATCTACTTCGTTACTATACACCTATAGATAGATAGATAGGTAGATAGAAGAGGTGTATAAAGTACTTTATGATGTATTCTCTGTAATTGTAATAACTTTTTTAGGTTTGCTCAGAAGTAAATGCTTTAATTGTAAAACTTGGAAGAGATAAAAGCACTTTTGTCGGACGTGAGACGTAAGGATAAAACTTTCTGATGGATTTATGAACTGATTTAAACACTAAAACCATGTGAGAACTCTTTTTTTAATTTAATGTTAAATGAAGAGGATTGGAGTGTCAGCAGGCGTCGTCTTGAATTATGACTCAATGTTAAGCTGAAAAAACATTAGATTCTAACAGCTGACGTACAATAATATATAATAATAATAATAATAATTAATAATTAATTTAATGGCCTGATTAAAAAAAAACGCAAGTAAAGTACAAATCCTCAAAAAACTACTTAAGTAGTGTAACGAAGTACATCTACTTCGTTACTATACACCTATAGATAGATAGATTGATTGATTGATTGATAGATAGATAGATAGATCAGTTTTTTCGAGGCTGTCATATGTAAAAAGTGTCTCCCCCCCGTGTCTTCCAGGAGGATGTTCCCCGTCCTCCGGGCCAGCGTCTCCGGCCTCGACCCCAACGCCATGTACTCCGTGCTGCTGGACTTCGTGGCGGCGGACAACAACCGCTGGAAGTACGTGAACGGGGAGTGGGTCCCGGGGGGCAAGCCGGAGCCCCAGAGCCCCAGCTGCGTCTACATCCACCCGGACTCCCCCAACTTCGGCGCGCACTGGATGAAGGCGCCGGTGTCCTTCAGCAAGGTCAAGCTGTCCAACAAGCTGAACGGCGGCGGCCAGGTGAGTCGCAGGAGTTGGCAGGAGAGTTTATGAAAAAAATAAATCTAAGCGCATGTAAATATAACATATTTTAAAAAAAAGACATTGTGCATTTTCTTCCTTAACAAGCAGTATTAATGTAATCCCAGGCAATCTTTTCATTTACACACAAACAACAAGCAATGATCTTGTTGTATTTACTTTTCCTTTAACAATTCTAATCTATTGGGCAGATTGACCAACGTTTAGATGAAACATGCTTTATTTATATACCACAGTAAAAAATATCTTGCTTGATCTACTTTATAAAAATTAAGGCGACTTTTTCGCATGAGATTTTTATGTAGATCAAGAAGGACTAGTTTTTGTATAAACTACTCAATTTTTAGTATGTACAAAATTAATTTGCAAGTAAAGTAAACTTAATTTTTGCAAGTAAAGTCAACTTCATTTTTTTCTTTTTTTCTGCTTTTTTAATTTTTTTTCTCTTTCCTTTTTTGTTTTTCTTTCGGCAAGCGGCAAGACATAATTAAACAGTAAATAACAAATAAAATGAAATAAAATGATAAGAAAAGAGGTAAAATAATAAAAGCACAAGTTGCTGAAAAGTAAGGGCAGTAGAGTACAGCAGGTACACATCTCATTCGTGATTTTCAAAAAGTATTTAATTGAAGAGTACGCTTAAATAACAAATAAAATGAAACAAAATAAGAAAAGAGGCAAAACAATAAAAAGCACAGGTTGTTTAAAAATAAGGGCATTAAAGTCCAGCAGGTAGGTATTTAATTTAGGAGTACGCTTCAGTAAACAGTAATGTTTTAAATTTCAATTAATGTAATAATACTTTCTAATAAACGTAATTTAAAAAAAAAACAAAACAAAACCAAAACTACAACAAAGTTATAAAATAACACAAAAAAGCTGTCGTTTTGAGTCAAAGAAAAAAAAATATGACAATGGTGCTAAAAAAAGAGAAAAAAAAAGAAAACCCACCTAAATTAACAATTATCATATTTCTTCATCAAACTGTTTTTTATTATTCTTTTAAATATAATGTTTGATTTGCATTCTTTGGCTTCTGTATCCAGATTGTTCCATATACTGATACCTTTTACAGAAACACAACGTTCCATTAATTTTGTCCGGAATTTTGGGTTTTTTAAAGATCTCTGTTCCTTTTAAGTTATACTTATTATCTTTTTTCAAAATTTTTCTGTAAGTTTTCTTATGAGCTAATTTCCACATAATTTGCAGAATTCTGTGGTCCACATTCAAAAAATTTCAACAGTTTTAACTAAAAAAAAACAAACAAAAAAAAACAAAACCAAAACTACAACAAAGTTATAAAATAACACAAAATAGCTGTCGTCAAACAAAGATAGTCGTATTCTTTTTTGATTCAAAGAAAAAAAAATATAACAATGGTGCTAAAAAGAGAAAGAGAGAAAAAAAAGAAAACCCACCTAACTTAACAATTATCATGATATTTCTTCATCATGTAATGTTTGATTTGTATTTTTTGGCTTCTGTATCCAGATTGTTCCATAAACTGATACCTTTTACAGAAATAATATTAATGACCGTTTTGTTTTGCTTGTTTGTTTTTTTTATAACAGAATAAATCCTCATATTAATGGTTTATTTCGGTTTTGCTGCTATATCTGCAGGCCATGTGATCAATAACGACTGTTTTTCTGCAGATCATGCTGAACTCTCTGCACAAGTACGAGCCCAGGATCCACATCGTGAAGGTGGGAGGAATCCAGAAGATGATCAGCAGCCAGTCCTTCCCCGAGACCCAGTTCATCGCCGTGACGGCCTACCAGAACGAGGAGGTGGGTGTCGGTTCCTCCTAAAGGGGACTTTTTCCTTCTCACTCTTTGGTTTAAGGTTTTTCTCCCATACCCCTTTTACACCAAGCTGGTTCCAGGGCTGGTGCTGGTGCTGGTGCTAGAGCCGGTTCACGGTTGGTTCTAAGTAAGAACCGGTTGAGAACCGTTTGCTTTTACACAAGCTGGTCTGGCCAGCAGCTGGCCAGAGAGCCACGTCATCACGTTACTGTATACGTCACCATTTCCCGGTACAATTAGCTTAGCTGTTAAATAAATAAAAAATAATAATATAAACCTAGTGGAATACTGTAATCCAAGTCTGAATGTGTAAATGCTCCCGGGGAGCTGCGATGCAGAAGCGGGCTGAAGGCTGGAGGAACCACGGATCGAGCGGCTGGGACGCGTCCCCGCGGGCTGGGAGTGGGCACGGAGCCCGCCGACGTTACGGTTGATGGATTGTACCGTAGACCACTGCTGCTTCTGTTTTACATCCATTATTAAATAAATGGATGTAATAATAAAAGAGTCTGCTAACTTAACCGCCGTCTTCAATGCTCCGTTGTTTAAAAACGGCGATCTTCCGTCTTTATTCTGCTTTGGTTGTTCAGTAACACCGCCCCCAGCCCCGCCCCAAGCCCCTGACGTAAGCACGTAGCCCCCAACGTAACACGGTTCTTTACTCTGGACCAGCAAAGAGTTGGTTCTTGTGTAGCACCAGTTTTGAGAGCCAGGAGCCGGTGATTAGGCTGTGTAAAACCAAAGAACTGGTGCTAAGTCTGTTTCTAGCCCAGAACCAGCCCTGGAACCAGCTTGGTGTAAAAGGGGTACCATATAGGAGTTTTTACCTGCCGTTGTTTATGTAATAATTGCTCGGGGGTCTCTGGAAAGATCCTAGAGACAACTTCTGTTAGACGCTATATACATAAAATTGAATTGAAAATTGAATTGAAAGCTTGATTGACCTGTGTGAGCCCGAGCTGACGGCTGCCCCCCCCCACAGATCACCGCCCTCAAGATCAAGCACAACCCCTTCGCCAAAGCCTTCCTGGACGCCAAGGAGAGGTACGGACCCCCCCCTCCGGAGATGTCAGGTGACTGCAGGAGAAGTGAAGCAGCTAAGTTTTTCCTTTCCCCCCCCAGGAGTGACCACAAGGACGTCCCGGACCACGGCGCCGACGGCCAGCAGTCCGGCTACTCCCAGCGTGAGTCCCCCCCCCCCTCCCTAACCTTTAACCTCCCGGAAAACTAATAATCACATAAAAATTATGATAGATGATTTTGAAATAGAAAGAGTTTACGATCATATGTTTTTGGGTGTTATTGACCATAAGTTGTGCTGGAAGCCACATGTTGATCATTTAAAGCAGGGGTCTTCAACCGGTGGTCCGCGACCCTTAGGGGGGCCGCGGAGGAACTGCAGGGGGTCCTCCAACTTAAAAAGAAATAAAGGCTATTTTAACCAAAATAATTTGTGAGAGTTAAAACAAAATATTAATAATATATAGGCTATATATATATGTGTGTACAGGACTGTCTCAGAAAATTAGAATATTGTGATAAAGTCCTCTATTTTCTGTAATGCAAAAATGTCATACATTCTGGATTTATTACAAATCAACTGAAATATTGCAAGCCTTTTATTATTTTAATATTGCTGATTATGGCTTACAGCTTAAGAAAACTCAAATAACCTATCTCAAAAAATTTGAATATTCAGGGAATCTTAATCTTAAACTGTAAACCATAATCAGCAATATTAAAATAATAAAAGGCTTGCAATATTTCAGTTGATTTGTAATGAATCCAGAATGTATGACATTTTTGTTTTTTTAATTGCATTACAGAAAATAAAGAACTTTATCACAATATTCTAATTTTCTGAGATAGATAGATAGATAGATAGATAGATAGATAGATAGATAGATAGATAGATAGATAGATAGATAGATAGATAGATAGATAGATAGATAGATAGATAGATAGATAGATAGATAGATAGATAGATAATAAACAGACAGACATTTCGACTTTTTTCTCGAAGTGCATAATGAAAAAAAGATCTTCCTCCTCTAAAATATTATTTTTATTTTTCTCCTGCCTGGCCCTAATACTCTTCCGTACATATGGATTTATTTATGTATTTTGTTTCATTCTCTAAATCCAAAATGCACTAGTTTATAAAAGCTAACATTTTTTTTTTTTGTGAAAAGGGTAGTCGTCATACGCTTAGGCTTCAGTCTACACCTTATATATATTTTTTTACACCGATGATTTACACCTGTACTTTGGCTTATTTGTGTGGAAATTGAAAGGACCAATAAACTAAAACTAAAACAATCTAACCATGCTGCTGCTGGATTGTTGAGGTCTGATGTCCCCTTGTCCCCTTGTCCCCCCAGTGGGCGGCTGGTTCCTGCCCGGCCAGAGCCCCATCTGCCCCAGCAGCAGCCCCCCCCAGTTCAGCGGCTCGGCCGGCCACTCGTCCGGCTCCTACTGCGAGCGCTACTCCAGCCTGAGGAGCCACCGGGGGGCGCCGTACCCCAGCCACTACCCGCACCGGCCCTCCAGCACCAGTAAGTTAACAGATCTGTTTAACCCTCTAAGACCCGGTGCTCCCGTTCAAAACGTACAATTACAACCAAATAAAACAGCAATAAATCTTTCTGCAGGTTAAACAGGAAGAGTTTCACTTCCATGTCCTGCATTTAGTGTTTCCCCGAGTTTTAATCCATTAAATCGTTTGGAAATATCCCATAATAATCCAGTAAAATTGCAGGAATCTTCATGATTGACATGGCGGGTTATTTCTAAACCTGGAACCTGGAAGTTTAGTCCAGGTTTAGTTTATTCCAGGTCCAGGTTAGTCCAGGTTTAGTTTTTCACCCCACTTCAGGGAGGCTGGTCCAGGTCCAGTTTATTCCATGTCCAGTTTATTCCAGGTCCAGTTTAGTCCAGGTTTAGTTCATTCCAGGTTTAGTTTAGCCCAGGTCCAGTTTAGTCCAGGTCCAGTTTAGTCCAGGTCCAGTTTAGTCCAGGTTTAGTTTAGTCCAGGTCCAGTTTATTCCAGGTCCAGTTTATTCCAGGTCCAGTTTATTCCAGGTCCAGTTTAGTCCAGGTTTAGGTTATTCCAGGTCCAGTTTAGTCCAGGTTTAGTTTAATCCAGGTTTAGTTTAGTCCAGGTTTAGTTTATTCCAGGTCCAGTTTATTCCAGGTTTAGTTTAGCCCAGGTTTAGTTTATTCCAGGTTTAGTTTATTCCAGGTCCAGTTTATTCCAGGTTTAGTTTAGCCCAGGTTTAGTTTAGTCCAGGTTTAGTTTATTCCAGGTTTAGTTTATTCCAGGTCCAGTTTATTCCAGGTTTAGTTTAGCCCAGGTTTAGTTTATTCCAGGTTTAGTTTAGTCCAGGTCCAGTTTAGTCCAGGTTTAGTTTATTCCAGGTTTAGTTTAGTCCAGGTCCAGTTTAGTCCAGGTTTAGTTTATTCCAGGTTTAGTTTAGTCCAGGTTTAGTTTAGTCCAGGTTTAGTTTATTCCAGGTCCAGTTTATTCCAGGTTTAGTTTAGCCCAGGTTTAGTTTATTCCAGGTTTAGTTTATTCCAGGTCCAGTTTATTCCAGGTTTAGTTTAGCCCAGGTTTAGTTTAGTCCAGGTCCAGTTTAGTCCAGGTTTAGTTTATTCCAGGTTTAGTTTAGTCCAGGTTTAGTTTAGTCCAGGTCCAGTTTATTCCAGGTTTAGTTTATTCCAGGTTTAGTTTAGTCCAGGTTTAGTTTATTCCAGGTTTAGTTTATTCCAGGTCCAGTTTATTCCAGGTTTAGTTTAGCCCAGGTTTAGTTTAGTCCTGGTCCAGTTTATTCCAGGTTTAGTTTATTCCAGGTTTAGTTTAGTCCAGGTTTAGTTTAGTCCAGGTTTAGTTTAGTCCAGGTTTAGTTTAGTCCAGGTTTAGTTTAGTCCAGGTTTAGTTTAGTCCAGGTCCAGTTTAGTCCTGGTTTAGTTTAGTCCAGGTTTTTATCCCGGAAAACTAGTCTGTGTGAATTTGCCTCTTGTTCATACTTTTTATCAGAAATTTTCATGAAAGATTACTCAGATAGAAGCCACAGACACATAACGGTTCACCGTGAGTTTTGGAGCTGAGTTCAGCGCCGTATGAAGATGCGATATATAAAATGATATATCTCAAAAACTAAAGTATGAATTAATTCAAGATAAACCTGTGGTTTGAAAGGCTTCTGTTTTACTTTTTCTAGCTGTGGGATTAATGTATTTAGAAAAATATGTGAAAAATTAAAAAACGATTTAAATTCTTTTGACAGTTATTTGCACTTTTTAGCAATTTATTTAGTTAGTATGGACTTGTAACATCCAGATTATTAAAGACTGGCTTATATTTATATTTTGATGCATAGCAAATAAAATGACTCCATAAAACGGCAGTACAGCAGAAATGTAAACCTGTGCTTCGGCGGTTAACCTGGTCTTCCGTCCCCAGACTCCTACATGGACAACTCGTCCGGCGGCCTGCCGGCCCACGACTCCTGGTCCCTGCAGATCCCCAACTCCTCGGGGATGGGGACGCTGTCCCACAGCAGCAACGCCTCGTCCAACTCCAGGTGAGCCTCCGGCCACAATAATAATAATACTTTTTATTTAAAGGCACCTTTCTTGGCACTCAAGGTCGCCGTACACATCACATTAAAAAAAAACCAGCAGAACACATTTAAAAACATCAGAAAACATTTAAAAACAGCAGCAGTAAAAGTAAAGAAAAAAAGAAACAACAGAAAGAGGCAGAGAAATGAGCATTACGTGAGGTAGGCAGTTTTGAGCAGATTTTTGAGTTGGTTTTGAGTTGTGATTTTAAATGAGTCAATCAGAAACTTTGAAATTGCCCCTCGGGGATAAATAAAGTATTTCTGATTCTGATTCTGATTCTGATCAGTGTGTTTAAATGGTTTCCTTTTTAATTCAGAATTAAAATTAAATCCGATTTAAAATGAGTAAAAATTACCATGTAAACACCTACCGGTAATTCCGAATGAAAATGTCCATTCCGAATGAAACTTAATTCCAAAGTAAGTGGCTGGTTTACTCCGATATTAAATCTGAATAGAATAATTCCGCGATCATGTATACACTCATTCCGCTTTAAACTAATTCCTGTCTTTCTGCGCTGCTCGTTCGCTTGCCCGTCTGTCTCCATGACGCTTATATTCCGCGCTGGGCTTGTTTTCCAAACAAAGTTTCAAGATGGCAGCACGCAGTAAACGGTGGTCAAGAGCAGAGACGATTTATTTAATAAATAGCTTAGAGGACCAGGAAATAATTAAAAGAACAGATGGCAGGAAACATAAAAATTGTGAACTTTTCAAAATTGTAGCGGCTAAGTTTGTTTTTCTTCCGGTAGACGTAACTTCCGTCCGCCACCCTATCCAATCAGAACCCTTCCCAACCCCCAGACTTTAAGCGGAATTGGATAAAGCCAATCAAACGTGTTTTCTATGTAAACCTTAATTCAGAATTACTATTTACATGTAAATTTGAAGGTAAATTGTTTAATTCTGAATTATTTAATTCTGAATAATTAATTCCAAATTAAAAAACATGTAACCGTGGCCAGCGTGCTGTCCAGGATGACACCCAGGCTCTTAGCTTGGGGGGAGGGTGAAACAGTGGAGTTGTCAATAGTGAGAGAAAAGCTGTCGGTTTTGGATAAAGTGGGTTTGGTGCCAACGAGGAGAACCTCAGTTTTATTACTGTTTCATTTAAGGAAGTTTTGGATGCACCAGGTTTTTATTTCAGAAATGCAGTCAGTAAAGGGAGGTGAGCGGGAGAGAGGACGAGGGTTTGGTGGAGAGGTAGAGCTGGGTGTCATCAGCATAGCAGTGGAAATTAATGTTGAATTTACGGAAGATATCAGTTAGATATTAGAGAATGGAGTTGGGAAGCAACTGTTTTTTCAAGGATTTTGGGAATGAAGGGTAGATCGGATATAGGACGGAAGTTGTCGAAGTTGGAGGGGTCGGCACCGGGTTTTTTCAAAGTCATGACCAGGGTTGTCCCGATCAGGATTTTTTAACTCCCGATCACTTGAGTTTGAGTGTCTGCCGATTTTTCACGATCAGATCACTTTTTTTGGCTCCCGATACATTTCCGATACTTTTTCCCGATCAGATACATTTTGGCAATGAATTCAAAAAGAAAGAAAAAAAAGAGGACTAAAACTCAAATTATCCCACGTTTCTTTTATTGTCCATTGGAGAACAACATGGACATATATTTCAACAAAGCTTATCAGCTCTGGTGCCACAAAATATAAAAACATGAAAGTGTAAACTAAAACAAAAAAGTGCAGAATAGTGCAATAACAAAAACAAATACATTTAACTTCAAAAGAGGTAGTTGAATGACATCCAGTCAAACTCACAAACACAAGAAAATTAAAATACTTTTTGGCTTAACCTTAGTGCAACATTCTGAATGGCATGAAATGAATAGCAGCAGCTTAATGCAACATATATAACATATATAACATTTCACAATTCAAACATGTAAACCATGTTAGTTTCGCTTAACACCGACCGGAAATGACGCCGGCCGCCGGCCGGAAGTGACGTTAAATGCAACAATATATAAAACGATTTATTATATATTAAAAACATTAATAACTAGGTATGTCCCGATACTTTTTTGGCCAATACCAATGTTTTGAAAATGCCGTGATCGGGCCTGATCGATCGGGACAACACTAGTCCTGACCCCTGACCTCTGCTGACCCCTGTCCTCTCGTCCACAGCCAGTACCCCAGCCTGTGGTCGGTTGCCGGCACCACGCTCGCCCCGTCCGGCTCGGCCTCCGGCTCCATCCCCGGCGGCCTGACCTCCCAGTTCCTGCGGGGCTCGTCCTACACGGGCCTGACGTCCTCGCTGCCCGTGTCCTCGCCGTCCTCCATGTACGACCCGGGCCTGGGCGACGTCGCCGTGGGCGACGGCCAGTTCGAGAGCTCCATCGCCCGGCTGACGGCCACCTGGGCGCCGGTGGCCCAGAGCTACTGAGGCGGGTTCTGGAGACTCCTGCCGGACCGGTCCAGACCAAGACCTGCACGGACCGGTCCGGGTCCGAGCCCAACGCGGTCCGCCTCCGTTTCACGGGAGAACCGGGTCTCGAGGTGCGTTCACGCAGAAGAGGATCCGTTCAGTTTCTTCTGGGAAACTTTCACCGTCGGACTGCTGAGGCGTGAAAACGGCGCCGACCCGGTGGGACCGGAGGCAGACCCAGATCTCCGGGGCTCTAACTTTAAGTGTGAAACCCGACAGGAAACCCGGGTCTCGGGCGGGGCGTTCGGCACCAGACGGACCAGCGGACTCAGGAGAACCAGGGTCTCGTTCCGTCCTTCTGTTGAATCCTTGGAGTTCTGGCTCCAAGCGGGCCGAGACCAGCGGTCCACTGACCTCGCCAGAGTCAGCGCCTGAACGCACCTCCAGATTCTCTGACTCTGAACCAGCCAGGCGGTTCCGGTTCTTGTGGATCAACCTGCATCTCTCTCTGTCTTCAGTTATCGACTCCAAAAGTCGAAAAGAGCTTTTTCATTCCCTGTTAGTGTTAAACGGCTTTTTTACCGAGATGTTCAGAAACCTTCAGCTTCTCTCTTCTCCAGTCCGGACTGAACCGTCTGCTTGTCTCAGCTTTACCCGTAAACCGGAGGTCCGTCTGCATACGTGTATATAAACTACAGAGTGTCCCGGGTCTTTAGAAACGTTTCTCTCTGCAGTAGAGTCCTGAGTGAAGTGCCTTCAGCGGCGGACGCCCGTCCGGCCAGCGCCTGTACAGAAACTTATCTATTTGTATTTGAACCTGCTGTACGTTTTATTTATGTCATTTAATAATAAATTAAAAGTATTTGTTTTTCTTGTATATTTGTGTGTGTTTCATTGCGATGCTGCGTGGAAATAAACGTGCACAGCATTGAATAAACCTTTTTCCTGTGGTGAAGTCCTGGACCGTGAAATCCGGGTCCAAACGCACATGTGGTCGGATCATCTGATTACAGAAACATTACAATAAAAACAAGTCCTTTAAGACCCTCCAATAACCCTCTCGAGACCTATAAAGGGTTAAAAACACTCATGTAGTTTTTAATATTTAGGGAGGGAAACAAAAACGTCTCCTTGGTACAGAAGCTGCCACCTCAGTGGAAGAAAAATAGAGTCATTATAACAATATAACATGAACATTAATGGATAAACAATATCTTTTTCCACTTTGAATAATTTATGACCACAATATAAATATTATATTGTAAGAACATAACATGATAAATATGTATATTGTAATGTCGTAATGATGATATATTATTCAAACATGAAATATATATATTGTAATAACGTGATAAAATGTAAAAAATATATATAGAACATGAACTTTTCACGTTATGATATGATACGGCTCTGATTTTCTTTTAAAGATGGTGGCAGTTCTACGCTTCCGTACCTTTTGTAATATTTTTGTAATACTGTATTTGACCCGGTCTTTGTACGTTTTGACTGTATAGAAACGTAATTCTTGCCATTGTAAGAATGAGATGTACCTGCTGTACTCTACTGCCCTTACTTTATAACAACTTGTGCTTTTTATTATTTTACCTCTTTTCTTATCATTTTATTTCATTTTATTTGTTATTTACTGTTTAATTGTGTTTTGCCGCTTTTAAAAATATTGATGTTAAGCATTTTGAATTACCTTGTGTTGAATTGTGCTATACAAATAAACTTGCCTTGCCTTGGTGTTCTGGCCCCTTACGTGGACGACAACTTTAACCACCAATTATACGTAAAATGGTCTCGTTCATTAAATGTGCGCTGACAGTTTATGTCCCAGAATAACAGATGATAGATGAACTAACTGAACGTCTGCTGGCTCCAGCCGGCGGTTGGGCCCGTTCAGGAGGTCAGCGGTGGGAGGGGTTTGGCTCTCCGGCTGACGGAGGTTCCAGTGATGGAGTGGTCAACACCCAGGTGCAAATGAAAACTGGGGGTCATGAGGCCACAGGCAAACAGTCGCCAAGCAGCCATGTGACCTGCAGGTGGCGGGTCCATGGCCACGGGGCGGGGCCGGCCTCAGGACGCGGCCTCAGGACCTCCAGGTTAAACCTGGGCCACATCTATGGGGCTTTAAGGTGGTCTGAGCTTCAGAAGTTCTGATAAAAGCCAGCGAACCCGAGCTGATAACTACGGAAGAGTTTTAGGGCCATGCAGGAGAAAAAATATTTGAGAGGGGACGATTTTTTTTTTATTGTGCACTTCGAGAAAAAAGTTGAAATGTCGAAATTAATGTTGTATTCTTGAAATACAATTTCAAGAATAAAGTCGAAATTTCAATAATAAAGACGAAACTTCGCCTTTTTTCTCAACATTTTAACTTTATTCACGAAATTTTGACTTTTTTCTTGAGATTAATATTTCAACATTCATCTCAACATTTCGACTTTTTTCTTGACATTTTGACTTTATTCTCAAAATTGTACTTCAACATTAATCTCGACATTTCAACTTTTTTCTCGACATTTCGACTTTTTTCTCGACATTTCGACTTTTTTCTCGACATTTCAACTTTTTTGTTAAAATTGTACTTCAACATTAATCTCGACATTTCGACTTTTTTCTCGAAGTGCATAATGAAAAAAAAATCTTCCTCCTCTAAAATATTATTTTTATTTTTCTCCTGCCTGGCCCTAATACTCTTCCGTAGATAACAAACTAGCATCAACTCCTTTAAACACTCAGCGGGTTCCAAAACAGAAGCTGGACCAACGGACGAATGACTCACTTCTGGACGGTTTCACACCCGGAGTCAGTCCACTTATGAAAGGGGCTCCAGAGTTCACCGTTGTGGTAAAAACGTATTTACACTTCTGTATCATGTCTAAACCACGAGGTGACTGTCCGGACTGAGACTCATCCGAGTTACCAGGAATAAAACATGACGGATGAGCCAGATGTCAGTGGATTTAATTAAGGAATTGCAAGCAAGTGGGTCAGAACATAAATCAGGCTCTGGATTCAGGAATGACAGAACAAGGGATGAAAGAATTACTTTAGACACCACAGATGATGACTAGTCCTTACGATTCTGGTAAACACGTCATTGTAACACCAAAAAAATATAAATATCAGTTGACAAAATCTGTATCCGGGCCAAGGCTAGTACCTCCATCAGTAGATTTAGTTAATCAAGGCTGGTACCTCCATCAGTAGATTTAGTTAATCAAGGCTGGTACCTCCAGATCCCGATTCTTAAGATTCAGAATCGATTATCAAGATTTGATTCGATTCCATTCCGATATTGATTTGGGTTAGTTTTATTAAATTATTTTTATTAAAACTGTTTTTTGAGCTGTTAACTGAATTAAATGACAGTCGTTCTGCAACATATTAATACTAGTATTATATTGAGATTCAACAGCAAGTATTGGCAGCTAATGATGCTGTAAGGACCAATCAGCTCCCAGAATGCTGATAGAACTGCTTTCAGAAACATCGTGGAGCAGAATTACCAAACAGATCCAGGGCAGCAAACAGAGACGTATAAAATCAGTTTGATTTTTTCCCAGATTCCGTTTTTATTGTTTCCATTTTTGGTCTATTTCGATTTTTAATTTTTGAGAATTTGGTTTTTAGCATTTTATGCAAATATTACCCCAAGACAGTATATAAAGTAATGAAATATAGACAATTTATGCAATTATAACTGAAAACTTGAAAACTAACTGAAAAAATGTTTTCATACCTTTAAACATATTTAAAGGCCAAAACATGGCACTAGTTATTCTCGTGTCCAACAAAACATTCCTTTTTTGGACATAAACAAAAAAATACCAAAAGTTTTTATTTATTTATTTCTCAGGACAATGCACATTAATGAACATATATACATATGTAAATGTGCCAGATTGTAGCACAAGGCTAGTTTCCATCTGTAGTCCATATAGGCAGGTAAGGTGTTAAAAGCAGAGAAGATAAAAATGCAATAAGAAAAAGAAAACAGAACAAAGACAAGTACAATTAGTGAAGACAAGTAGAATTAGTAAAATGAGAATGATAAAAAAAAGTTAGTAGGTAGGAGGAGGCCCAAACACACATAAGGTGTGTGTACACATTTGTTGACCTCTGAGCCATATTTTTATCTGGTTTTTAAAAGTTGTTAAAGAGGGGCATTTCCTTATGTGTACAGGTATAGAATTCCATAACGCACTACCCTTTATGGATAGTGCGTTATGGCTAAAAGCAGTTTTTCTGAACGGAACCTCTACGACTCTGTTGGACACTGCTCGAGTGACCCGCGACTGTCGGTATTTAAACAATTCCTGGAGGCAAGGTGGTGCCAGGCCATGTAGGGTTTTATACATTAGACAACTGTATGAGAATTTGCAAAAGTTGTCGAAGCTTAAGTTGTAATGTAAAAATGAAAAAAATTGATCTTTAGACATATGAATCAATTTTTAGGAATTAATATGAGAATCGATTTAGAATTGGCAAAAATAAATTTTTTCAACACAGGCCTAGTCTCCATATCAACAGCCATCTTCTTGGACAACCACCACCAGCATCCTCCAGAGATGATCACACTCATTAGTAGAAAGTCGTTTTTTATTTAGTTCAGCAGATGAAAGAGCTGAAGGTCCGAGCTCCTCGTTTCTTTATGCTGCATTTATGAGCCACTTGTCCAAGAAGAGGATGTTTGCTGATGCTCTTTGCTCAGTCTGGATCAGTAAACGGGTCCTGCTGGTCCTGCTGGTTACGACGCGTGTGTGTGTGTGTGTGTGTGCTGTGTACACCCCAACCTGCAGCCACTGTTGGTCTTCCCTAATGGACAGATGGGGCTTGACTTTGCCGTCTCCGCCCCTGGAAGTGTGTCTGATAAATACGCTTTGCAGAGTGTGCCCGGCACCCAGGTGTGGAGGACAGATGCTGGTCCCCGGTAACTGAGACCGGGGGGGGGGGGGGGGGGGGCTCGTACCAGATGTGCATGCTGGGACCTGGTCTGGAGGAGACGTGACCCCGATCCCAACAAGGTCGGGTCGTGTAAGATGTTTAGAAACTTGATGAGAAACGATGGAAGCTACAAGTCTGAAAAACGAACCAGAAAGGAACATCTTAGAAGTAATTAGTTAATTATCTGCAGGGACAAGACATGATGGGACAAACAGCATCTCAGAGACAGACATCATTAAAGATTGAGTTTATCAATCTGGTACGTAATCAATACAATTCAGAATAACTTTTCTTCAGCATAAAATTGGAAAATTGGTTTAAACATCTCACCATAAACAGCAGCATCGTTCTACGAGGTTTGGAAGACCTGCAACAACTTGTGCTTTTTATCATTTTATTTCATTTTATTTGTTATTTACTGTTTAATTGTGTCTTTCTGCTTTTAATGTTGATGTAAAGCACTTTGAATTACCTTGTGTTGAATTGTGCTATATTAATAAACTTGCCTTGCAGGTCCAGATCCAGACCTGCAGGTTAAAATGTCCAACTTTAGCAGAAATAAACACATTTACAGTCGCTCAGATTTTGTATCCATGACAACCTTATGGGGGTTTATGTTCCTCATGAGATGAAATTAGATAAAACAGATTATGGATAATTAGAGGCGTGATCGGTGATCGGTGATCGGTGGTCAACGGCTAGCCAAGCGGGTGTTTAATTACTCTGCTCGTCACTTTAGGCCCTTAACTATTATTGATAGTAATTCATTATCGTATTTAGGGGTTAATTAATGAAATTAGATGCTGATCTTTTGCTGGAAAAACCTTATTAGATTTTTCATAAGCCCAGCTCAAAAAAAGACATTATTTACGAGGAAGTGGTTAAAACCAGAACAACCTACGGTGGATGAGTGGATAGACATAATTTATATATTTAAGATGGAAAGAACGACCTTTGCCATAAGATTGCAACAAGGAGTGTTTTTGAAAAGATGGATTATTTATGTCACATCGGAACATCTTTTATCTAATGCTAAAGCTTGGTTTTACGTCCCTCTCTCCCCTTTTGTTTTGCTTTGTCTTTTTACACGTCTTGTAAAGGTTTGGTAGTAGCATAAAGGTGCATCCCTGTTCTAGGAAGTTTAGCTCTTATAATATGGTGGAAGCATCTTTTTATCTTTGTATTATTTGTATAGTCTAAGTCAAGATATACTGCTAGGCAAGGCAAGGCATGTTTATTTATATAGCACAATTCAACACAAGGTAATTCAAAGTGCTTTACATTGACATTAAAAGCGGCAAGACATAATTAGACAGTAAATAACAAATAAAATTAAATACAATTATGAGAAAAGAAGGTAAAATAATAAAAAGCACAAGTTGCTGAAAACTAAGGGCAGTAGAGTACAGCAGGTACATCTCATTCACGGTTTTCAGAAAGTATTTAATTTAGGGGTACGCTTAAATAACAAATAAATGAGATAAAATGATAAGAAAAGGGTTAAAATAATAAAAAGCACAAGTTATTAAAAAGTAAGGACAGTAGAGTACAGCAGGTAAGTATTTAATTAAACAGTAATGTTTTTAGGCCTGATTTAAAGGATCTACAGTTGCAGCAGACCTCAGGTCTACAGGAAGTTTGTTCCACCGGTGAGGAGCAGAATAACTGAACGCTGCCTCACCTTGCTTGGTTCTTGGTCTTGGGACAAACAACAAACCAGATCCAGATGAACCTCAGGGGTCTGGGAGCTTCATAGGAACTAACAGATCCAGCATGTATTTTGGTCCAAGACCATTCAGGTCTTTGTACCTGGCAGCGTTCTGGATCAGCTGCAGCTGCCTGATAGATTTCTTGTTAAGGCCTGTAAAGATGCCATTGCAATAATCCAACCAACTGAAAATGAATGCATGAATAAGTTTTTCCATGTCTTGTTTAGACAGAATCCCCTTAATTCTAGCAATGTTTTTCAGGTGGTAATAGGCAGATTTAGTGATAAACTTTAGATGGCTGTTGAAGTTCAGGTCTGAGTCAATAATTACACCCAGATTTCTGGCTTGATTTGTAGCTGTCAGTGACATGGAGCCAAGGTGAGCGCTGATCTTTTCCCTTTCATATTTAGGGCCAAAAATGATCACCTCTGTCTTTTCTGCATTTAGCTGGAGAAAATTCTGGCACATCCACTCATTGATTTGATGAATACAGTTACTCAATGAGAGTAGGGGACTGTAGTCATGTGACTGAAATATAGAGCTGTGTGTCATCGGCATAAGTATAGTAGGAAATGTTGTGATGTTCCATAATCTGAGCTAGGGGTAGCATAGATGTTGAATAGAAGCGGTCCGAGAATGGACCCTTGAGGAACCCCACATGTGATCTTGGTTCTCTCAGACTCATGGTTTCCAATTGAAACAAAAAAGGCCCTATCTTGCGAGTAAGATTTAAACCATTGAAGCACAGTGCCAGTAAATCCCACCCACTTTTCCAATCTGCTGAGAAGAATGTTATGATCAACTGTGTCGAATGCAGCACTGAGATCCAGTAATACCAGAACAGAGGATTTGCCTGCATCATTATTCAGATGAACATCATTTAAGACTTTGATGAGTACAGTCTCAGTGCTGTGGTGTGGTGCGTTAAAAAGATTGTTTTGCATCATAAAAGCATGGATTTGCTGGAAAACGACCTTTTCAATGATTTTCCCCAAAAATGGCAGATTTGATATTGGCCTATAGTTACTAAGTGTTGTAGCATCCAGATTTGATTTTTTTAGAAGAGGTTTTATTACTGCAGTTTTCAAGGCCTGGGGAAACTGGCCTGTTTGAAGAGAAGTATTTATTATCTGCAATACATCCGGTTTTAAAAAAGTTCTATGTGACTCAACTGTAATTTTTGAGATGAATATACAGGACTGTCTCAGAAAATTAGAATATTGGGATTTTCTGTAATGCAATTACAAAAACAAAAATGTCATATATTCTGGATTCATTACAAATCAACTGAAATATTGCAAGCCTTTTATTATGTTAATATTGCTGATCATGGCTTACAGCTTAAGAAAACTCAAATATCCTATTTCAAATCTTAATCTTAAACTGTAAACCATAATCAGCAATATTAAAATAATAAAAATCAATATTTCAGTTGATTTGTAATGAATCCAGAATGTATGACATTTTTCTTTTTTTAAATTGCATTACAGAAAATAAAGAACTTTATCACAATATTCTAATTTTCTGAGACAGTCCTGTATGACAATTGTGAATTGTCAGGATGAGGCACATGTGAACCCTAAAAACCATAAAAAGAGAGAATAACGGATCTGATCGACCCGTTACCATGACGACAGTCAGAACCTGGAGAAGTATCAGAACTAACCAGGATCTTTACATGATGTTTGACGTGTTTTCTGTTGTGACTAAACCAGTTCCATCAGTCCCTGATCGCCGGGTTCTGTTCTGCTTTGTGGGACCCGGGTTTCCAGACCGGCCTCTTCGTCCCCTCCAGCACCACAAAACCAGAACCCGACAGCGTGCTGTCCCCCCACGTCCACGTCCCCCTCTTCGTCCCTCATGTCCCCGTCCTCCGGTTCCAGGAATAGAAGACGCGTGATGATGGCGGTGAGTCAGGCTGCAAGGCCTTGTGGGTGATTTACGAGCGGTGGGTTCTGGAGCGGTGGGTCGGGGCAGCTGGGAGGAGGAGTGTTTGCAGACGGGCCACCTCGCCCCCCCGGCCCTCTGATGTCTGTGTGTCTTCATTAATGAAGACATTCTGGTACCTGGGTGAGACATTGCTGTCAGCTGAGCAGACGGTGACTCCTGCCTGAACCTCCAGCCGCACAGTCATGCTGCCGCCCCCCCGACCCAGCGCAGGCCTGCCGGGCCCCGGACCAGCAGGACCCGGACCAGCCGGAACGAAGGAAGTGGACGTTGTCGAAAATGTCTCATATGCCTTTTATATGATCTCCTTCTTAGGGGCTTAAAGGGGACCTATTATGAAAAACAGGTTTTCTCTTGCTTTAACATATATAAAGTGTTCTCCCTTCAGCCTGCCAACTCAGAGAAGGAGGAAAGCAACCAAATTCTGCAGTGTCTGTACAGCCGCCCGGTAGAGCCGTCCAGTGTGATGTGGATCTACGAGCTGTTCAGATTCTGCTGATTTTCGTTACATAACCAAAATGCAAACCACGGCCACAACTAAACACCGTGTCCTAACTGAATGCGAGCGTCCGACTATCGCGTCGCACTGCGTGACATCGGACGCTCTCTGTCCATCTCCCTCCAGCAGCTGCCACTTTATTGAGGTTTTTGTAGTGAAATGAGGAGGAATCATAGAGATAACTTCTCATTTCAACTAACTGGATCAGTCGTTCCTCATCCATGACTGTTTCCAACAGCGTTTTCAACCGGCTTTCAACGCGAGCAACGGGAAGAAAATAGAATCAGGGTGTCCGACAAATGTTCAGCTCAAAACGGCACGCCGCGTCTCTGCGCAGCGCTGCATCACTGCGGCCAGTTAGGACAGTCCAATAAAAGATAAAGCAATGGAATTGATTTTGTCGCTGACGCTTGCTCGCATCGCATGCAGTTATGACACGGTAACTCCACCGACTGGAGCTTCCACCATTTCTTCGTAGCGGTGTATCGCGTCATTCAGGCAGCCAATCAGCACAGTGCCTCATTATCATAGCCCCACCCACTCAGAATCCCTCATAGATAATGAGGTTAGAGAATGGGATGATAAAGACATGGCTTAGAGGCTGAATTTCTAATTTATTTAGAAAAAACAATCAAAAGCTTGTTTTTAAGACATTCAAGGCCTGTTTAAAATAGGTATTAGATGCTAATAATAGGACCCCTTTAATTCATCTATCGCTAAGTCCCATCCCCCTTAGTTACTGTTGCTAATGCATATATTATCTATTTTACAATGGCGACTTGTTTGAGACGCGTTATTGGACACAAAAGTGAACATGTGTCAACGTGGATCATCCAAATGAGACTTAAATACGTCTTGAAGGGAAATGTAGAACATCTAGAAGAAGATCTGGTCGGTGATCAGGTTAAATAAACATAAGGTAGACTTGTAGTCCAGACCACCTAAACCGAGACCAGGACCAAGACTAGAGAGTACCAAGACCAGGACTAGTTCAGCTCAAGACCGAGACCAAACCTAGTAATGTCCTGATCCTGCGTGATTGTAGAACATCATCACCATCCTGGTTCAGCTAGTTTCCATATGAGCTTGTATTCAACTGCAGCACAATAACACAGAGAAGTGGATGATGATGTTGAACTCACTATAAATGTTTTCATCCATCAGCTGAGATCAGATATGTGTGGCGACTGCACTACCGCTATTTCTACATTATTGGAGGATTCACTCCAGTGCTGTTAAGGATTGACACGACTACTAACTAGTCCCAAAGTATCTACCAGAATAACCAGCTCCAACACCCCCTCCACCTCAGAAAAGTCATGAATAGTAAATGTTACCGATTTAAATTGGACTGAATTTGGAGATGAAACCTGAATTTTAGATATTAAAGATTGAAATTACATTATTTTCCATTATAGTAATCAGATTACACTGAAGAACTGCTGATACCAGATTCTGTCACCTTGGCGTGCAACGGCATCTCAGTTATCCAAGTCCAAGACCTGGACAGACTGAGAGATCTGAGACCGGGACAAGACCAACACCACAAAAAGAGAACTGGAGAACTACAAATCCACCGTTAAGGTCTTTATAAGTGAAAAACATTTTTCATTGTCACGTCCCTCACACGTAAGTAGTTTTGGATGAAAGCGTCTGCTAAATAACAGCAGTAGTAAATTGGAGCCTCATCTTACCGTCGTCATGGTTACAGATGACAACATCCAGGATAAAAACTGTTTCAGGGGAAGATTACGTTCATTTCTCTTTAATAGAAAATATCATTTAAATGAAGTCTGGTGTTCAGAAGCTTCACGTAATCGGAGGAAACTCCCGACTCTCGTGGGGACTAAGTTTCTACGTCACGATTGTGGCACGTTTAGGCGACGTTGGAGTTAAAACCCATCGTTGCTTTGGTTGATTTCAGAGCAACCGTGGTTCCAATGGTTCCAATGGTAGAGTCCTCCTTGGTGGTCCAACTTGGTTCCATCACTGATGGATGATCTGACTCGAGACGGCCTTTTAGTCTTCAACATGCTGGTCTAGAATGATCCTGATGTCTTCAGACAACTGTGTCCTCTACTTTTTATTCAAAGTTGGAAACGTCTAACATGATAAATGCTCATTAACTGATTTTGTGTTTTTATAGTTTATGATAAAACCCCATAACCAGTTTTCCCATCACCTCTGCTGCAGGTCTCATGATTAGTTTTGATCTCAGTGTGACTGAGACTCATCCAGAGTAATGATCCTCCCCAGATCTAGGGCCCCCCCACCTACCAGACCCAGCAGCTCCGATCAGAGCTGAAGGGCAACGCCGCCCTCTGGCGGCCAAACCCGGAAACCCTCCCCGGAGTAACAGGAGATCTTTCTTTTTGACGTGATTTATTAAAAAAAGAAACAGAAAGTCCAAACATCTTTAGGGAGCGAGACCACGTACAGAGTGAACGTTAAATACCTCCAACTCTCCGGTAAACAAACAGAAACCATGCGCTTAAGACGTGTCAGTCAACAAGAGCGTGTCCATTAACCAGGCGACCCGAGCGGCTGGCGCCGGCCCGGTTCTGATGGTCCTGACGCAGCCGGAGCCACGTCTCAGCTGAACTTGGCTTTAGAGAAATCCATCTCCGGATGCTGAGCCATGAACCTGCAGAGAAACAGTCGTCTTCATCATCTTCATCATTAGGATAAATACTAAAGAAAGATGCATATCGGTTGCAGGAGTTAAAATATGGCACAGCCTAAATAATGAATTAAAAAACTGTAGTTCAATAAATAAATTTAAAACGATGTATAAATCCAATATAATCGAAAGATACAGAACATTAGTGTGATACAAAACTATATATATATATATATATATATATATATATGTATATATATATATATATAAAAATTGTTGTTGTAATAATAATAATAATAATAATATCTATATACCAAAAATGTAATGATTGGTCTTTGGTTTCCTTTTCTTTTCACTCTTCTAGAATTTGTCTTTCTCTGTTAGTTGTTTTTCTGAGATCCGTCTTCTGTTTGTTTTTTTTTTACTAGATTTTTCTGTTATATTTACATTTGTCTTCCTTCTTGTTTTGCATGTGTGTTTACTTTGCTGTTTTTTGTTGTTGTTGTAGATTGTTTGTCCTTGTTGTATTAGTACGGTAGTAGTACTATGAAGTAAACAAAGTTAAAAAGGGAAGGCACAATAAGCTTAGGCTTCAGCCTACACCTTTTGGTCGGTTTATTCCTTACTTCTTTTTTTATTGTTTCTTTCCTACAAAAGGAAATTAAATGCAATTTATTTATCAATGGAAACTGATCGACCAAATAAACTACTTCATCATCAATTATCATCGTAATCAATCATCATCATCACCATCTTCAACTGGATCCAGACCTGCAGGTCCTCTACTGACCACTGGGTCTGCGTTACAGCAGAAATAAACATATTTACAGTCAGGTGAGGAAGTAAAAGCACTCGTCTACGGGTGGATACGTGTTGCTACGGCGACGAGGGCTGCATTTCCTGGCCTGGCATCACCGGCCCAGTCGCTGGTCCAGGCCCCCAGGGAAACTCACTTCTTGAGGATGTCCTGCTTCTTCTGCTCCTCCGACGTGGGCAGCCCCATGGACTTCTGCCGCTGGTCGTACATCATCTTCTCCACCATGCCGCGCGTCTCTCCGTCCAGGTCGGACAGCTGCTCGGAATGAGGGACAGCCGGTTAGTGACGCCACCCACCTCACCTCTCTTTTATTATTAATTATTATTATTATTACTATAATAATAATAATAATAATAATAATAATAATAATTATTATTATTATAATACACACAGACAAACAAAGCAGTAAAAAAACAAAAAAACTAAATCTGTGTTTTGGCTCAGATTTCTTCTTATAAGTGGGTTTGTATGCATACACGTGTAGTAGGGTGTGTATAATTAAATTACATTTTTTTTTAAATTAAAAGAATATATATATATATATATATATATATATAAAAAATAGCATAAATAAATTTACAAAATACATGAATAAATAAAAAACACACACATATATATATATATATATATATATATATATATATATATATATATATATATATATATGAATAAATAAAAATATATATGTATATAAAAATTAAATAAAAAGGATAAATACATGTAAAAAATAAATTTGAATACATTTAAAACATTTTTTTTTTAAATTATAAATAATTAAAAAAAAGAAAAAAGGGTTAAGGGGGAGTCAGTATTAACCCAGGAAGAAATGAGAGAGAAAGGGATGAGAGGAGAGAAAAAAGGAGAGACGGATGGGACTGGTCCAGACAGCAGAGCCAGAGCAGATCTAAATACATTAATTTGTTTGTGTTGTATTTTTAGTTTCTTTTTCCCTTTTAATTTGCTTTTTTAAGTTGGTATGTTTCCTACCGATCCAGAGCCCGGACCCCCCCATTGACTTGGATGAGAAAGTGGGTACCAACTCCCGACTGGCAGTTTACATATTTTCACATTTTCCTTTTGATTGCAAGTTCTCAATGTTAAACTTTTCCCCCTCCCTTCCTTCTAGCCGTCCCTTACTCTGGGCCTCCATCAGACCCATAGGAGGGGGCCGGCCTTGTTAAACCAGACCCCCACCCCTACGGGCGGGTTGATTCCCCTCTGGGCTGAACAGCAGCTATTCAGGTTGGGGATGGGTCCCCTGACTTATTAACACACAGCTGTCCCAAACCATCTCTAATGGCACTTTCCCACCAGCACCCACTCGGTTTGGTTCTTTCCCATCAGGGGTCTAACGTACAGAATAGATACTTTTCTGTAACTACTCTGCCGAGGTTCTGAGTCGGGCTGTGATGTCATCACACTACAGGCCACCGATTGGTCGGGGGGTTGGAGTCAGACGTCTGAGTCAGGATGTGACATCAGAGAAAGAGCGACTCTGACGGAGCTTCTTATTCCACCAGCAGAAGTCTGTTTCATGATCCAACTCTGAGGGTCAGATGTTCATAAACCTGGTGGCTGAGGAGAGAATTAAAAAGGGATCTAGACGGGCGATAAGGAACGACCAGATCTACCAGGAGCTCTGTCACTTCATAGCTGCTCAGCTACCAACGGACTTTTCAGCAGCGCAGAGACGAACTAAAAACATTAAAAAGCGACTTGAAGCTTCTCTCACTCTCATTTTTTAACTTGAAGCTTCTCACAAGCCACAGACCCAGCAGCACATCTATCATCTCCTCCAGGTTCTACATCTTTAGTGTTGTTGTCTTCTTCCTTTAGATACACAAATCAAATACGTCACAGCAGCTTCGCTCCAACCTCCTACTTCTGCTCCAGGTGCTGGATTGTAGTGGAAAAGAAACCAGGACAAGTAGAGCCGAGTAGGTGCTGGTAGAAAAGCGCCATAGCTGTCCCAAACCATCCCTAACTGCTTCCTCCAGAGTTCAGTCTTTTACCTTTGAGTTCTCGGGACGGATCTTCTTGGTGTTGATCTCCGGGTCCGAGGGGACGATCCGGTTCCACCACTCCATGGTGTTGATCTGAAACCAGAGACCCCGGTGAGGATGATGGGATGTCTGCAGGGATCCGCCCCCCTCCCTGGATGATGGGATGTGAGGGATCCCCCCCCTCCTACCTTCTCCAGGTGCACCGTCACCACCTTGCCGTCGTCGATCAGCCAGGAGCTCTCCTCCACCTTCACCTCGTGGCTCAGCGGGCCCTCGATCACCGGCGGGTGGCCCTTCAGCCCCACCCGCAGGGAGCGCCGCTGGATGTCCACCACCACGTCGCGCCCCTTGATGCGGAACTTCACATCGAAAGGCACCACCAGCTGCGGGAGGATGTTTTTTTTTTTTTGTAACTCAAATTTTCTTTCAACAATTACAGTGTCACGGTAAATCAGACATGCATAGTTAAGCACTCATCCTTATATCAATGTCCTTGTTGTTCAGTAGCAATGGTGGTGTCCTCTTGTCTTCTGTAATCAGTCCATTTTTCACATTTATCCTCGAATTGTGTCTCTTGTAGTCTCAGTTTATGTGTAATTTTCACATTTCACAGTGTACATCCACTGCTCCTCAGTCGGAGGGTCTACTTTGTACCACATTCTGGTAATTGTTTTTTTACTGGCTGACAGCAATACTTTGACGAGGTACTCATCTTCTTTCTGTATTGTATCTTGCGTTCCCCATAGGGCTGGGCGATATATCGAGATTTTAATATATATCGATATATTTTCAAACGCGATATGGTATGAGACAATATCGTTTATATTGATTTAAAAAAAAAAAAAAAAAAAATCAAATTTCTTTTTTTTAATTTTGATATAGCTTATTTTGTGACAAATTGACTTGAATGTTTTATTTGAGATTTGCACAAATGTTTTGTTTTTGCACAACTAACTAAAGTCTGCCTGTTACTGTCTACACTGTATTAATTGTACAGTGTATTTTAATTTAATTGTTATGCAGGAAAGGAATATTTGTTTTATTTTATTCAAGAAACATTTTTATTCTATATATACAGGCAGTTTATTTTTATTTCATTTGTTTTATACATTTTGATATTGTGCAGACCTCTGTTAATAAATGTACCTGTGTGACATTTGGCATGTGGCATTGTATTAAGACAATTAAATTAAAAAAAATGAAGCTAACAGAGATGCTATGCTATAATGCTTTGGGGGAAACCCCAATTATGGCACAGAAAAAATATCGATATATATCGAGTATCACCATTCAGCTAGAAAATATCGAGATATGACTTTTGGTCCATATCGCCCAGCCCTAGTTCCCCAAGTAAAGTAACTTACATGTTTTTGGTATCTCATACCCTATTATCTTTAGTAAACCCCTCCATATTTTGTCCCGGTATCCTTTTAACAGGACCAGAATATATGTGTATGGTCAGCATCCATGTGGCCACATGCTCTCCAGCACGGCTGCTGAGTAGACACCGCCCCTTTCTTAATCTTTGGGGTTATAAAAAAATCTGACCATATTCTTCCAGTTGAACTCTCTCCAGATCCTGGAGCTAGTGGACGTGCACTGTGTTTTACAGATATTAAACCACTCTTCCTCTGTTATTTGTTCTTTTAATTCCTTTTCCCATTTTTCTTTGATATAAAAGGAAGAATACTTTCTACATGACATCAAACTTTTATAAAGGACTGAGATTACTCTGCATTTTTTTACCTTCATAAGCTCTCTGAAATACCTCAACAACCTCACTTTCCGTGTCATTTTTTATCTTTTTCTCATAATAATCCTTTATTTGCAGGTAGCGATATTGTTCATGTTCGTCTAGTCCAAATCTATGGGAGGATGGTTTTTAATACACGCCTGAGTTATCTCAAACATTCAGATTAGCAGGAAAATAAAGAGAGCTAAAACAGCAGCTTATTAACCACATCAAACCTAGGGCTGGGGATCGATTCAAATGTCAAGAATCGATTTGATTACGATTCTTAAGATTCAGAATCGATTATCAAGATCCAATTCGATCCGATTCCGATATTGAAATCGATTTTAGTTTTTAGCACATTCTGTTTTAATTTTTTCAATATTCGGTCTATTTTGGTTTTTAATTTTGAGAATTTAGTTCTTAGCATTTTATGCAAATGTACCCCAAGACAGTATGTAAAGTAATGAAATATAGACAATTTATGCAATTATAACTGAAAACTTTAATGTTTTCATAGCTTTAAACATATTTAAAAGGCAAAAACATGGCACTAGTTATTCTCGTTTCCAACAAAACATTCCTTTTTTGGGCATAAACAAAAAAATACCAAAAGTTGTAATGTAATGATGAAAAAAAAAGAAAAGATCTTTAGACATACAAAATCGATTTTTAGGAATTAATATGAGAATCGATTTAGAATCAGAAAATCTATTTTTTCAAAACAGACCTAATCTAACCTTTTCTTTCTGAAGAACACGTTAATGCAAACAAGCCTTGGATCCTGAGTCACGTGACTATTTGGGCCGCTAAGTTGTGGGTTTCATTTAGCTTGAACAGGTCTGTTTGTCGAGGACGATACTCAGCTCAACTTTATTTATAAAGAACTTTCAAAAAAGCAGCAGTTGGCCGAAGAGCTGAACACAAGAATGAGCTCAAAGAAAAAACAGCCAAAGAGGAATAAAAAGATTTTTTGGAGAAAGAGGGCCAACTACAGAACCCTGAGGTACCCCGCATGTGAGAGGCACTAAAAAACAACAACTTAAATAGGGCTTGGGTTCGATTCCGAATCGATTATCACTATTTGGGTTAGTGTTATTAAAAGTGTTTTTTGAGCTACTACCTGAATTATATGACTGTGTAGTTCTGCAACATATGAATACTAGTATTATATTGAGATTCAACAGAAAGTATTGGCAGCTAATGACGGCAAGTAAGGACCAATCACCTCCCAGAATGCTGATATAACTGCTTTCAGCAGAATTACCAACCAGATCCAGAGGTGTTTATATCTGCTGTTGAGAGTCTAACCTGGTGCTTTATAACAAATATGCCTTAAAGATTCACCCTAAAGCTGTTATTGTTGAATACAAATGCACTTTTATTTTAAGTTTAACATGAAAAAGACATTCTCAGCCAGTGACGATGTAAACATTGTTTTTTATTAAAACGTAAAATAAATTAAATAAAAATATTATTTCTCACATTTTCTTTGACCGACTGGTTGATGTTTATCACCTCTTCAGACGTAGTTTGGTTTCGTTACTTTAATTAGCCGCCTGAAGCCTCGTTTCCAACTACAGAATATAGGTGCATAACTTAAATCTCTTAGCTTTGGTTCAGCTCACCTTTCTTGCTGTCGTTTCTGAACCCGAAATGGAACTAGATACGAGATTTAAGCCTTTCAGGAGTTTTCAAACCCTGCTCTTTGTTAATGCTGCCGCTGCTCTGAGACGCCATGTTCATTGTTTGATATTTTACATCACGAGCATGTGTGAATGTGCTGGGATTAAAGTTCACCAGTGAAAATGTAACAATGAAAAAAACGATCTTTAGACATACGAAACAATTTTTAGGAATTAATTTGAGAATCGATTTAGAATCAGAATCCATTTTTCCAACTCAAGCCCAAACTTAAAGCTAAAAATCCCCTTAAAAAGGAAAAAGCCCAACTTACATCAACCTCAGACAGAGTCTGCGTCCACTTGTAGGCCGGCAGGTCGGCTCCGTTCCCCGAGTTAGGCTTCAGCTTATCTTTGTCCTTCTCATCCTCCTCTCCCTCAGAGTCGGACTAAAAGCATCATGGGAGACGGCAGCGTGAATTACGGGAGGCAAGACTTTAATTATCAACATCAAACTGTTCAAACACGCGAGTCCTCACCCCCTTCTCCTTGTCAGCTTTGCTCTCTGAATCCTCCGTTACTTTCTTCTTCTTCTCCTCGTCCTTCTTCTTCTACCGTGACACAAACACCATCAGTCATCTGCCCTCGTTTGTTCTCCAGGTAACACGGAAGCATCAAATCTCACCTTGTCGAGTTCGGTCTGCAGTTTTTCTGCCTCTTCGTCCGTCAGTTCCTGGATTTTAGGGCCGTCATCGGTCGTCTTCTTCTTCCTCTCCTCCTCTGCCAGCTTGGCCGCCCGTTCGGCCTTCAGTTTCTTCTCCTTCTCCTGCCTCTGCTGCTGCTCTTTCCGGGACTTCAGCGCCAGCTTGTTGTGCCGGTCGAAGGCGTCCTTCACCACCTGGAAGAGACGGTTACACTGAGTCTTCATCGGACGGGGCGACAGAACGCTCTCAGACGTCTGAGGGAAAGAGAAACGCCGACCTTCTCCGCAGCGCCGTCGTCGCCTCCGGTGAAGAAATCCGTTTTACGTTGCAGGAAGCTGAAGAACGTGTTCACCAACTGTTGGGAGGAAAAACGGGCCGTTAGAAAGGGAATGAATCGATTTTAAAATCTGAGAATCTTTTTTTTTTTTAAACACAGGCCTAATTAGGGCTGTGCGATTAATCGATATTAAATCTAAATCGGATTTATTAATCAAAATCGATGTTAAAAAAGGAAAATCGGAAAATCGATTTTCCTTTTTTGCAGCTGGCTGCATTACAGAAAGAGCTCGTCTAGTCATCTTTGTTTGGTCAAGAAAATTGTAAATGTTGGCACTTTACTAAACTCAAAGAGGATTTACAGTATCTTTTAATTGCACTTCATTCCCAATAGGGAAATGTGTTTGCTATTTTTCTTTAAAAATAAAGATAAAATATTTGAAACAATTTATTCCATTGTCTTTTGTAGTTTTACCAAAAAAAAATCGAAATCGAAAATCGGGTTTTCAGAGAAAATAATCAGGATTTTATTTTTGTCCAAAATTGCCCAGCCCTAGGCCTAATCATTAATGACCAACTCTGACGCAAACTCCAAGGTCTCGGTCATTTTAATCCCACGTGAATCAGCGATGAGCAGGAATTTATTAAAAAAAAAAAAGTATAAATACATAAATACGACAGTTCTGGTGGATCTAGTGACTCAACAGTCACCCATTATTATCATTTATTAGAAATATGTCCATACAGCTCTGACTATCAAATATATCAGCAGACATGCAGCTGGAGGAAATGTTGCTGCCAAATGTGAGTTCTAATGCTGGTACAAGGACTGTTGTGTACAGGGCCATGTATGAGTGGAATTCATTTCCCAAACACATCAAACAAACAAACAGCATAAGAACATTCAAATGATTAGATAAGCAACATGTTTTGAATTAGTATAAGTAATAATTATAGAATATTGAAATAGAGGTGACTTAAACAAGCAGCTTGCTGAGACTGATTGTCTGACATGCTGGAAGTTGAAACATAGTTGGTTGTGACTGGTGTTGAATGTATTATTTTCTGTATTAGATCAGTTGTGAAGTTTTAGACTACAAATGAAATTAAATTGTGGACTGCTTTTCAGACTTTTTGACGACCTCAGATGAACTCTTAACTGTGCAGTGTTTTTGTTTTGTTGTCTTCATGTCTCTGCTTTTTTTGCAGAGTATTTTTAATTTGATATTCTCTTTATCTAGTGGAAATTTATCTGGTTTGCTTTTATTATTTATTTTTATTATTTTATTTATTTTTTATTTATATAAAAAATTATTTATTTTTTGCTGCCTTCAGGTAGACGCTACAGAGTCATCAGGTCAAAATCAAACAGACTCAAAAACAGTTTCTTCCCCAAAGCCATAATCGCCCTGAACAATATGTGAATCATCCTCGTTACTGTCTCTTTAAACTGTGCAATACTTCTCCCGGACTCTGTGCAATATTCTACAATATTCTACACATGTATATACTGTCATCCGTAAAAAAAAAAAAAAAAAAAAACGATTCAAATGCACCTTAACATTTTTTATATTTTTTATATTACTTATATTTCTTGTATTTCTTATTGTTTGCACTACTATTTATCTTGCACTGGAGAGGTGATGCTACCTCTAATCTCACAGTACCCAGGTACATTGATAATAAAGTATTCTGATTCTGATTCTGATTATGTTATGTTTAGTACTGTATTATTCTAAAATGTTGGCGGACCACAGGAAGAATAGCTGCAGTCATGCTGTAGCTAATGGGGATCCTAATTATAACAATTAAACAGTCTCCTGGTCCCTCAGCGTAACCATGTGGTAGAAAATCTGGGCGTGACATTGGACAGCGCTCAAATATTTGACAAACAGATCGTCTCGGTTGTCAGTGCCAGCTTCTGTCAACTTATCCGTAAAGTCAAGCCTTTCTTTAACCGCAGTGACCTTGAGAAGGTCATTCATGCTTTCATCAGCTCTCGGCTTGACTGCTGTAACGCTCCGTACTTCTGTGTGAACCAAACGTTACTGAATCTCTTACAGCTTGTCCAGAACGCTGCTGCTCGTCGATTAACTAACCCCCGGAGTCATGACCACATCACACCTGTGCTGCATTCTCTTTACTGGCTGCCGGTGCAGTTTAAATCAATTTTAAACTTTTAATATTTGTTTTTAGTGCTCTTAATGTAAAGTTTCTGTCAACCTAGCAGAGCTTTACGCTCCGCCGGCCCACATCTGTTAGAGATAGACTTGCAGTTCTCCACACCACTTTTTTGTGGTCTTGTCTCGGTCTCGGGTCCCTGGGTCTTGGATTTGGATAACTGAGAGTCCTTTGCACACCGAGGTGACAGAATCTGGTGATCAGCAGTTCTTCCTCTGGTTAATGTACAGTTTTGTTTTTTCCTCTCTTGTAGCTCGTAGACGTATTTTACTTTAATGGAAGGACCAAAAACCTCCATCTCCCAATTCTTGGTTGAAAGACCTAATGTCCTTTTTATATTTAGAGAAAATTAAATACGGTATTAGGGGTTGCTCTGATAAGTTCTCCTATATTTGGGAACCTATTCTTTCTTTTGTTAATTCTTTGGCATACTTGGAAGATTAATTTAATTTATAGGGAAGTATGATATTGCAATAACCATGTCTATTTTTTTTAGGGTTCGTCTTATGTCTGTTTATTTTATTTATCTTATTTAATTTTTTTTTTTTTTTTTAGTTGTTGTTTTGTGTGTCCTGTATTTTATTTTATTACTTTATTTTTCCTATTATTATTGTCTACAGTCAGAGTTTGATTGGTAATTGGTACTTACTTTCGGACCTGTTTATAACTACGTGTTTTTTGCCTTGTGTGCGTTTTGGGGTGTTTGTTATGTTAAGTTTTGTGTCCTTATTTATTTTACTTTGTTTTGTTTTTTTTTTGTGTGTGTGTGGTAAATTATAAAATGGGGTATTCTGTCAAATCCTTTAAAAAATGTTGTGTAATATGCATTACATTGACTACCCAATAAAGAAACATGAGAGAAAAAAAAATGTACAGTTTTGTAAACTATTTATATTTTGCATCTTATTTAATGTTTTGGTTTTGATGTGTCTGTATTTAATTTCAGTTTTGTGTTTATAACATCATAATAATAATAATATTTCCATATCGTTGTGATTCATTAAGCATCAGTTCCATTTCAGTGATGCTGATATACGGTGTAATCTGATTACTATAATGGTAAATAATGTAATTTCAATCTTTAATATCTAAAATTCAGGTTTCATCTCCAAATTCAGTCCAGTTTAAATCAGTAACATTTACTATGCATTACTTTTCTGATTCTTTCCCAATTTGTTTGAATGCAGTGTGTCCAAACTTCTGGTCTGTACTGTGTGTGTGTGTGTGTGTGTGTGTGTGTGTGTGTGTGTGTGTGTGTGTGTGTGTGTGTGTGTGTGTATGTATATATATATATATATATATATATATATATATATATATATATATACACATACATACATACATACATAGATAGATTTGTTGGTTATTCAGGAGCTGACGATGTTAAAGACCATTCACATAAAATAAAATATATATTATTTCACATTTTAATTAGACAGTTAAAGGAAAAAACGTAATGTTCCTGTAGGAAACCCGATCACATGTATTGATGAGGATAATCTGATCTTTATAACTTTTACTCCCAGCTCAGTCACGTGACTAACCTGCTTCCTGCAAAGCTGATGAGCATCATTGATTCACTTTAGCACACATACACGTGTATTATAAGCTTAAATATCCTGGTAAATCTGTATATTCATCACTGATTAAAGCAGGATTTTAGAAGAATCCGGTGATTATAAATACAAGTTTGTAGAGCTCGTGCTTGTTTTCTTACAGACCGACCAAAGACATCTGAATAAAGACCACCAGATAAACAGGATTGTACATTAATGCAGAAACCGTAAACTCTTATTTCAAACACGTGAATGTTGTCATTTGACATTAGCTGGAGAACTTTAGCACGTTTTACCTCCTGGACTCCTCCTTCGTGCTGCTGCGCCATCACCAGCAGCATCCCGTCGTACTTCTCCTCGTCGTCTCCCATTGTGACGGTGAAGGATGAGAGAAAACCGTGACTTTTATCAGAGAAAGAGAGAGAATAGTAGGACGGAAAGACGTGAGGCCCGCAGACACGCTGCTCACTTCCTGGATACAGACCCCGCCCACGGCGGGTTCAACCAATCGGGAGGAGGAGTTTTGAATGACAAGCGAAGCGTCCAATCACATGAGAGGATGGGTTTTAGAGGCGTAACACAGTGAGAACTTTCTAGATAGATAGATAGATAGATAGATAGATAGATAGATAGATAGATAGATAGATAGATAGATAGATAGATAGATAGATAGATAGATAGATAGATAGATAGATAGATAGATAGATAGATAGATAGATTGAGATAGACAGAAATTTAAAAAGGACATTAATACGAACTGTTCCTTCTGTAATTTACATCCAGAAAAAACTATGGGCAGATATTAACAAATTTATTATTGACTCTTTCACTATAGATTTTAATTTACATTGGGAAAATGTTGTTTTTGGTTTCCATTGTTACCCTAAGAAAGAAGCAAAATGTTACTTTTTGATAAATCTGTTTTTATTTCTTGTCAAATTTCATATTCATAAGAGTAAATTTTCAAAGAAAACCCCTTGCTTTTATGTTTTCCAGAAAGAAATCGAACTTTACTTAAAACTAATCATTAAATCAACAAATGAAAAGGCTATTAAAACCGTAGACTTGTGTAATACAGTATGTATAATCTTCTTGAATAACGAACATCTCCCCTGGCACATGTTCTGTATTCTATTTGTATACTGTTCCTGTATACTATTGTGATAATTCTTTTAAATTAAGTTACGACCGACAGACAGACAGACAGACAGATAGATAAACAATGAAATTAAAAGTGTCATCAGTCAGTGCTAAAAAAAATAAATAGATACATTCTATAGTATATAAAACATTGACACAACATAAAATAAAACACTGGTGGATTATAGATGTCAGATAGATTTCCCGGTTGTCCAGCAGTTTATCTGCAGTGCTTATGTTTTATTTGTGGTTTCGGTAACCGCACCGTATGATAAGAGCCTTCTCTAACCCACTCCTGCTATTTAAGGACCTCATTGTTCATTTAGGTGTCCAGAAGAGGCCGTTGGCTCCGGCTGTCATGTTCCTCCTACACCCAGGAGACACGCATCACCTCAGCAGCTTCCATCAGCAGTTTGCTGGGATTACAAAGACATTAGGTGTTTTTTTTTATTGATCACATCAAATACAATTTACTAGTCCTGGTTTCATCTCTACTAGTCCTGGTTTCATCTCTACTAGTCCTGGTTTCAGTTCTACTAGTCCTGGTTTCAGTTCTACTAGTCCTGGTTTCAGTTCTACTAGTCCTGGTTTCATCTCTACTAGTCCTGGTTTCAGTTCTACTAGTCCTGGTTTCAGTTCTACTAGTCCTGGTTTCAGTTCTACTAGTCCTGGTTTCAGGTCTACTAGTCCTGGTTTCAGCTCTACTAGTCCTGGTTTCATCTCTACTAGTCCTGGTTTCATCTCTACTAGTCCTGGTTTCAGTTCTACTAGTCCTGGTTTCAGTTCTACTAGTCCTGGTTTCAGTTCTACTAGTCCTGGTTTCAGGTCTACTAGTCCTGGTTTCAGTTCTACTAGTCCTGGTTTCAGTTCTACTAGTCCTGGTTTCAGCTCTACTAGTCCTGGTTTCATCTCTACTAGTCCTGGTTTCAGTTCTACTAGTCCTGGTTTCAGTTCTACTAGTCCTGGTTTCAGTTCTACTAGTCCTGGTTTCAGTTCTACTAGTCCTGGTTTCATCTCTACTAGTCCTGGTTTCATCTCTACTAGTCCTGGTTTCAGTTCTACTAGTCCTGGTTTCAGGTCTACTAGTCCTGGTTTCATCTCTACTAGTCCTGGTTCCAGATTTACTAGTCCTGGTTTCAGTTCTACTGGTCCTGGTTTCAGTTCTACTAGTCCTGGTTTCAGTTCTACTGGTCCTGGTTTCAGTTCTACTAGTCCTGGTTTCAGTTCTACTAGTCCTGGTTTCAGTTCTACTAGTCCTGATTTTAGCTCCGCTAGTCCTGGCAACACCGATTGGCTCATCCATGTTTGAGGGGCGGGGCTTACCAATAGATCAATTATGATTGACATATGGTAGCAGGTACGTTCCAGCTTTGTTTGTTCCGCCTACTTGAACACAGTGCTGCACATCGTGAGGACAGAGGCTCCAAAATCACTCCGAACACTTGTGGACGAGGGGTTTGTCCAGTTCTTCTTGTACAGTTTAGGGAAATAATGAATTCAAAGGTCAGTTTGTAGTCTTCTTTTAATTTAATTAATTTATTTATTATCAATTTTAATTTCTTATTGGAATAAAACCAAACCAAACATATGTATCTGAAGAAACTTTCAGGTCTGTACAGGAAAAGTAAAGCAAGTAGACACTTAGCTTAGCTTAGCTTAGCTTAGCATAAGGTCTGACAACAGGAGGCGGGACGAGTCACTGATTTAAATCATTTACCCGGTTTATACACAAATCTGAACCAACTAAACAAAATGTACTTCTTAGTTAAGAATAATGTAGACATTCCTACCTTCATTTAACTAGCTGCGAGCTAACTGCAACATAATCAGCAGAATCATCAGAAATCCCGTCCTCTCACATTAAATATTACTTCCAGTGTGCTACCAGGCACACACGAAAACTAATACAATCCATAATTACAGTAAATGGATTAAATATATATTTATAAAACATAATTTGAAACTACCTCTGATCACTTTTTACACATTTTGCTCCATGAGCAACGCAATGCCCCGTAGAACAATTAGAAATAATTAAAATTACATAGAACATACAGAACATGGTCATCGTCACATGTAGGAACTAAATTAACGTCACATGTAGGAACTAAATTAACATCAAATGTAGGAACTAAATTAACGTCACATGTAGGAACTAAATTAAAGAGTTAAATGTGCAACATAGGAAACTAGGAGGAGAGTCACATTTCAAGGAAGCAACTCCTTCAACAACAAGCGGACGGTAAAATGTGACTAAAACGTAGAAGAAAGCTCAGTTTGGCGTCTTCCTACAAGGCGAGCGCCACATCCTTCAGACGCACAACATTAACTACACACGAGTATCTACACACACCAGCCCTGAGTCGACTCCGGTCCCTGGGACTGGTTCACAGTTTCCTTCTCCCTGCCCTCTATGGCCGCCGCGGAGCCCGGCTCAGCCAGAGTCTCCGGGTCGAGTGCCGCCTCAGAACGTCCCGCGCGTGACCTTGACCGTGACCTTGGGGACGGATCACGTCCTCAGCGAGCTGCAGGTCAGCGGCTCGCCTGAGGAATCTATCTCTGTCCGGGACGATAAAGCCATTGGAGAGCCGGAGGTGTGACCTGGAAGGGCGGGAGAAAACGTACGTTCACCATCGAGGTTTGGAAGTGATGGAGGACGACAGGAAGTGATGGAGGAGGACAGGAAGTGATGGAGGAGGACAGGAATTGATGGAGGAGGACAAACGGCGTCAGTCAGTCAGTCTCACCAACAACAATCCGGACTGTGCAATAACTCTGTGCAATATTTCTTTTCTATCCATATAATTCTATTTATGGCACTTCACTTTTTATTTTTTTATTTCTATTTTTATCTTTTTATCTTTTGACAGTGCTGTGAGTGAGATGGAGATGTCAATTTCCCCGAGGGAACCTCCCAAAGGGATCAATAAAGTCGTCCGACTCTGAATCTGAATCAGTAAAAGTGGAGATGAACAGTTGGCTCCTCGAGACCAAGACCAAGACCAAGACTCACCAAGACCAGGAGACCCGAGTCCTCACTAAGACCAGGAGACCCATCCATCCATTTTCCACCGCTCATCCGTTACTGGTTTGCGGGGGCAGCAGTCCTAACAGGTCACCCCAGACAGAGGACCCCAGACTCCCTGCCCCCCCCCCCCCCCCCCCCACAGAACGGCACGTGCTGTGTACAGCTGTGTATCGTCAGCGTAACTATGAAAATAGATGCCGTGCCTCCTGATGACGTCCCCAAGCGGAAGCATATACAAGTTAAAAAGTATTTATGGGCTCAAATTAAAGCCATAAATATTTTGTATCTGTGAAAAGATGTTCACACGTGTAATAAGGTTTTGCAGCTGTATAAAACAATTTGTGCTTGTAGAAATATTTTGTGCCTGTGCAAAAAAAATTGGTACTTGTAGAAATATTTTGTGCATGTGCAAAACATATTTGTACTTGTAGGGAAAACTTCGCTTCATGGATTGCATGGATCCTCCCCCCCAAAATAACACAGAAAAGCTTGTCAAATTACGCTTTTAGTTGTCATCCAGCCATTCAATACACGTGACTGACATTAATGTATTCACAGTGATTCATTATCAGCTGTAAATGTACCTGTGTACGGTTTATTTTAATATTTACCGTTCAAAAGCGAGCTCACTGCTGTCTGTCCCATAGACTAACATGACAGCGCGGCTTTGTTTTGGAACTTGCGGGGCCTCCATGAACCACGTGACCGCTCTGGCGGCGAGAACAAAAGTTGTCGCCACTCTGTTTTATCCACTGCTCTGGCTTTGAAACCCGTGCCAAAGATCGCTGATTGGCTCTTATTATTGGCACGTCAAAACACTGCCATAATTCGTAGTTGTAAAAAAAGTTTGTAGCTTTGTATATCCAATGTTGCACACAGACGAATTAATTCCACAGCTACAAAAATGTTCTACACATGCACAAAATATTTCTACAAGTACAAATATTTTTTGCAGATGCACAAAATATTTCTACAAGTAAAAAGTTTATTTTCACAAGCACAAATTGTTTTATACAGCTGCAAAACCTTATTACACATGTGAACATCTTTTCACAGATACAAAATATTTATGGTTTTAATTTGAGCCCATAAGTATTGGGCCTAAAATCGAACCTTGGGGTACCCCACACTTGATTTTATAGGTTCTTGGGGAAAATGTATCCATACTTACAAAAAATTGTTGGTCTTTGAGCCAGTTTAGGACATTACCAGAGGCCCGCCAGGTTTCTGAGTCTATTTAACAAAGTGAGGCAATCAAATGTATCGAAAGCAGCACTTAGGTCTAGTAGCACCAGGACTGAAAGTTTCCATGTTACACTTGATATCATTAACAATCTTTAACAGGGCCGTCTCAGTGCTGTGGTTCGTCCTAAAACCAGACTGATATTTCTCTAAAACAGTTGGAGTTGGGTAAACATCAATTTTTTCAATTTTTACTTAAAAATGGTAAGTTGGATACAGGTCGGTAGTTATTAGGAACATTGGGATCTAAATTACTCTTCTTCAGACAGGGCCTCACAACTGACCAGAAAGAACCGGCACGTTTTAAAGAACCAAACAGATCTTTGGACCCGGTTCTCCATCTATCCGTGACCAGGATCGGCGGCGTTACCTCTGTTCCTCCTCCACATGTCCCGGGCGCACTTGTCAGAGGGGGTCAGCTCCGAGATCTGGATGTTGGGACTGGACCTGTAGTCGTCTGGGAGACAGAGAGATTCGTTTCAGGACCGGCGGAAACACCAGGGAGACGTGTCAGAACCGGAGCCGGACCAGAATCGGACTCATTTGCCACGGTTACATGATGTTTTTTAATTCGGAATTAATTATTCCGGCGGACCAGAAGTTATGTCTACCGGAAGAAAAACAAACTTAGCCGCTACAACTTTGAAAAACTCACAATTTTTATGTTTCCTGCCATCTTTGCCAACTTTGTTTGGAAAACAAGCCCAGCGCAGAATATAAGCGTTATCGCGACAGAGGGGCAAGGGAACGAGCAGCGCAGAAAGACCGGAATTAATTTAAAGCGGAATGAGTGTATACATGGTCGCAGAATTATTCTATTCGGATTTAAATCAGAATAAACCAGCCACTTACTTCGGAATTAAGTTTAATTCGGAATGGCCATTTTAATTCAGAATTAGGTGTTTACATGGTAATTTTTAATGATTTTAAATCGGATTTCATTATAATTCTGAATTAAAGAGGAATTAAACTTCCCATGTAAACGCACTCACTGTTGTTGCTGCAGGACAGCGAGCTGCTCCCGTTCCAGGTCTCGTTGCCGCTGTCCGACGGCCTCCGGTCCGTCTTGGGGGCCTGCGGTGCTGGTGCCGGGGCCGGCGTAACCGCCGTCCTCTTCCGGCTCCGGCGGGTGCTGATCCGGATGATGCCGCGCACCAGCCGGCACTCGGCCTCCTGCTCGTCCAGCTGGTGCTCCTCCGCCAGCGCGTTGATGAGGCGGTCGATGTCCCGGGTCTTCCTCTGGAACAGCGAGTCTGAGGTGCAGCGGGCCAGCTCCTGGATCTGGTACTCCGAGTAAAGCTGCAGCAGCTTCCTGGTGATCAGGGAGTCCAGGTCCTGCTCGTCCCCGTCCCCGTCCAAGTCCCAGTCCTCCAACTGGACCGACCTGGGCAGGGACGGGTACGACCCCTGCAGGGACGGGTACTCGGGCCGGGGGGCCGGGGGTTCTGGGTCTGGGTCCCCCGGCCCCACCACCCGGACCCCCGCGATGTGGATGTCGTTCCAGCCGCCCGGGTCCCCCGGGTCGTCCCCCGGGTTCTCCCCTCGCAGGCTCAGCTTCTCTGGCTCCTCGGCGGAGCCGCCCTCGGCGGGCGCCAGGCACGGCGCCAGGACCGAGCGCCGGCAGACCCGGTACAGGCCGCAGGTGAGGACGCTGCAGACCAGCGCCGGGCAGCCGCTCGGGGGGGCGCACGGGTTGCAGGACCGGGAGGCCGACCCTGTTTCTGCCGACCCGGGGATGAACCCGATGGTCTCCGCCGCCTTCCCATTAGCGTCTCCCAGGTAGGGCTTCGGTTTCTGGGCCGGGGGCCGGTCCTCCACCGGGTCCACGCAGCGCTCCTCCCAGAACTCATGGCTGCTGCTCCCGGACCCGGGTCCGGACCTCGGACCACCGGCGCCGCCGGCAGACATGACGCCCCGCCTGCAAGAGAAACAGAGTTCAGCTGAGGTCACGGCCCGGCTCCACGGCCCGGATCCACCAGTGGTGATTCCTCTAAGACTGCAAGGGAAGCTCAGCTTCCTCTAAAATGTCAAAAAATAAGTGGTCAAATATGTAAGTTGTGTTTACATTTCATTGACTATATATGCGCTAGAACGCGATCACCTTTAGTTCAGAATCAGCCTCTTATCACAGGTCACAGACGCGACTTTCTTCTCATTCATTCCTGCAGACCGTCATTGGAAATTAGAAATTCCACATTTGTTTTATTGTTTATTTTATTTTATCACCAAAGAGCGAAATTACCGGAGTCAAATTCCTTGTTGGACAATGTTCGAACCTGGCCAATAAAGATGATTCTGATTCTGATAAATGCTGGGTTTTGTCCCGCCCATCGGACGCTCAGCGTCTCTGGGGGTCTATGGGGCAGTGGGCGTGGCCTTGGCTGGCCTGGAAGCTGCGCTTCTGCATGATGATTGGATGATCTGTCTGAGGCCGAATCCCTTTCTGATTGACAGCAAAATAAGTGAATCAGCGATCTTGAGATATAAACACTGCCGGAGAAGTTTTGTAGCTTCATTCCGAGTTGATCTGGAGAGTTTGGAAATCCTCTTAGGCCGTGTTCAGACTGCCAGCCAATATCCGATTTTTAGCCCATCCAGATTGAAACTGGATGACTCTTTTGAAGTCTGAACAGTCCCAAACCGCATGAGATCCGATTTTTGCAAACCAGATTGAAACCACCTCCGGGAGGTAGTTTCATATCGCATTTGGGCAGATGCGTCTCAGTCTGAACAGCTCCAAACACTCAGATCGGTTTTGACTGTTCGTGACGTCACTCTACGCAACGCCAGACCAGACCCATGCGCCAAACCACCCGCCCATTTCGAGTTGTGGAGCTACGTTACAAGTATGGAGCAGTCGGAAGATGCCGAAAACAGCAGTCCTTGGACAGAGGAAGAAACATGAGCTGGCTCCATCTTGTTATTGTTTTTGTTGTCGCAATTACATGACTTCACACAATACACGCGCTGGGTGACGCCTCCGCCCTGACGTCGTTGCTACGGCAACCCGTCAGATCAGTCAATGATGTGGCCCAGTCTGAACAGAGCCAGATCCGATTTGGACACTTGGTAAAAACAGTGTGGACAGTCAGCCCTGAAAATCGGATATGAGAAGGAATCAGATATGAATCAGATTTGCCTGCAGTCTGAACGCGGCCTTAGTGACTTTTGTCTTTGTTAAAGCGATAAGCGACACACTCAGCAACTTGTTTCTGGTGTTTGGAGACTGTACTGGTGTTATTGGAGACTCTGACTTCTGTTGCTCTACAGTTATTGTCCCCGTAGAGCAGCGGGTGCTGCTGTAGCCGCTCCACCGTTGCAAAGCATTCACAGCCGGAACCGTGGGTAGAATTGACGTAAATAAACTGACACAATTTATGATGAAAGGTGAAAATGAGCTCCCCCTCCTTAAAAGACCAGCAGCCACCACTGGGCTCCGCGGCCCGGTTTCAATCCCGGTTCCACGGCCCAGTTTCACGCCCCGGTTCCTCGGCTCGATTCAAGGCCCCGGTTTCAATCCCAGCTCCTCGGTCCGGTTCCACGGCCTGATTTCAATCCCGGCTCCACAACCCGGTTTCATGGCTGCACGGCTGCGTCAGGTCCCTGAGGGCACCTCTCCTCACAACAAACAAACTTCTGTCCTCAGGTGACAGGAAATGCCGTCTGACAGGTTTGCACAGGACTCGTGAGCGCAGAGAGGGGGATCCCAGCTTCTTCAGAACCTCTGGGTCGGGTCACGGTCACTTTCACTGTGGAAAACTACCAACCCTGGAAACATAGTCCCCCCCTCTCTATAAAAACACCTTGTTAAACATTCTGATCAAGTCTTCAGCAGCTTAATCAATAACCGGGTCTCTGATGTGGATTCTCTTACCAAAACTTCTGTTTTACAGGTAAAAATGTTGTCCTTAAACTTTAAATGTTTTGTTTTATTGCATGCAGGCCGAAGTTTGCAGCATTTTGGGAAGACAACCGTTCCGTGCTGACCTTTCATGTCGCGACAAATGTTTACAATAACTGTTTATTTATCCTTTAAATACCCAGAAAAGCTGAAATATAACTTTAAACTTCGTCAAACCACCGATTAGAGATTAAATAAAGTCTAAATGAAACTTGGGCGGACATTAGCGCAGGTTTTCAGGTGTATAAATGTTGTTTTCACTTTCATGGCGACTCGTCAGCGCCGCTTCCTCCATTAAGGCTGATTTATGGTTCTGCGTTACACCAACGCAGAAGCTACGCAGCACCTACGCCGTACCCTACGCAGCGTCGATTTAACGCAGAACCATAATTTAGGCTTTAGAGGGCTCGGGTCTCACCTGGACCGGGTCTTCTGGACCGGGTCTTCCTCGGAACCGGCTCCCGAACCACGCTAACTTCCCCGGGTCACCAGCACGAACTCCTGCTTCAGTCCATGCTGGTCCTCCGGATCCACCTCGCTCCCACTTCGCTGCTTCGACGCACTTTCCGTTCAAACGTGTACCTGAGTAAAAGGTAAAGGTGCAGGAAGCGACGCACCTGCGCACCTCCGGTCACCACACACTCACAAATAAAACTCCTAAAACTCGTCATCTTTAACCTGGAATTTAGGTTTTAGTTTTAGTTTATTCGCACATATTAAAAAGAATACAAAAAAAATAGTGACAATACAATAATTAGTGCAGTGCAGGTGAGAAAAAAAGAAACCCAAGGTGGGCTTATGAAGGATATCTCACCAGAGATAAATACAAATAATAAGTAAATTATTTATAATACATCATCATTACAGGTGAATAAATATTAGATAATATTAGATAATAATAATAATAATAATAATAATAATAATAATAAATATTATTATTATTATCATCATTATTATTGGTGTTATTATTATCATTATTAGAATTATTATCATTGTTATTATTATTTATATTATTACCACAATTATTATCATTATTATACCATTAACATTATTATTGTTTATATTATTATCATTATATTGTTATTATTATCATTATATGGTTTCAGAATTGTAATTGAATACTCACTGACACAGATAAATCCACATCAAAATATTGTCCACTAGTGTCTTCTATGTACGTCATCACTTGTCCTGACATGTCTTTACTTACTTACTTACTTATTTACTTATTTACTTACTTACTTACTTACTTACTTACTTACTTACTTACTTACTTACTTACTTACTTACCTACTTTGCACTTTAGATAGATAGATAGATAGATAGATAGATAGATAGATAGATAGATAGATAGATAGATAGATAGATAGATAGATAGATAGATAGATAGATAGATAGATAGATAGATAATTAGTAGTAGTTGTATTATTATTACCGTATTATTATTATTACTATCATTGTTATTATTATTATTATTATTATTATTATTATTATTATTACCACTGTTATTATTATTATTATTATTATTATTATTATTATTAAACGATGCTGTGAATATATTTATTTCCACTGTGGTGTTAAACCCTGTGACATCAGGTCAGGGGAGATTAAACGCCCCTAGTGTCCAGTAGAGGAACAAGAACAATCTCACTGCCATGACAGGGGGTGTTGTTTTATTCTGAAAAGAAACAGGAAGTGGACTTTTCTTGCAGATTTCCAGAATGACCCATTTGTGAAGGGAGCTCGATGTGAATATGAGGATGCTCTTAGACGACTACATGCACGATAAATAACAGTTTATGTGCTCGGTTTGATTGATAAATAAAGGATCAGAGGAGTGTGAAGCGGCGGTGGGATGATGCTCAGCATCCAACAGCTGGGTTCAGGGATGCGGTGCACATCTGTATGAGCGCAGCAGCTGCAGAGCGATGGCCGGGACGTCCCCGGAGACGGCTCTGCTCGGGGATGAATAAACACAGCGAACGGGAGGGATTCAGATCCATGTATTCAGTAAACACCGACATCAGCGCGATGACGCCGTCGGTACCGGCCGGTAACGGGCTCCGGGGCCGGTGATGCCGCCCGTCCGGAGCCGCCGTGGTCCCGGGAACAGCCATGCAAGCCCGTGAGTACCAGCAGATCGACCCGCAGGCGCTGCCCACCCCCCCGGCCCACAACACGGGCGGGAGAAGCGAGCCCCAGGGGCCCCGCGGGCCCCACAGGGTCCCCAGGAGGAAGTGGGAAGTTTTCCCCGGACGGAACCGCTTCTACTGCGATGGACGCATCATGGTGGCGCGGCAGAGCGGCGTCCTGCCGCTGACGCTGGGCCTCGTCCTGCTCACCAGCGGCCTCTTCTTCATAGTGGAGTGAGTTTGCTTTTAAAAATGTCTCTCTCTATATATATATAATATATTAATAATATATTAAGTAATATTGTCCTGGGTACATGAGGGTACGAGTACATGAGAGTACATAAGGGTACATGAGGGTTTGGGTACATGAGGGTTTGGGTACATGAGGGTACATGGGGGTACATGAGGGTACATGAGGGTACATGAGGGTTTGGGTACATGAGGGTACATGGGGGTACATGAGGGTACATGAGGGTACATGAGAGTACATGAGGGTACATGAAGGTTTGGGTACATGAGGGTACATGAGGGTTTGGGTACATGAGGGTTTGGGTACATGATGGTTTGGGTACATGTGGATTTGTGTACATGAGGGTATGGGTACATGAGGGTACATGAGGGTACGGGTACATGACAGTTTGGGTATGAAGGTACAGGTACATGAGGGTACATAAGAGTTTG
Source organism: Cololabis saira (assembly GCF_033807715.1). NCBI lineage: Eukaryota > Metazoa > Chordata > Actinopteri > Beloniformes > Belonidae > Cololabis > Cololabis saira. Next base: position 28,072,282 of record NC_084601.1, on the reverse strand, counting down.
GGTACATGAGAGTTTGGGTACATGAGGGTAAAGGTACATGAGGGTACGGGTAGATGAGGGTACAGGTACATGAGGGTACATGAGAGTTTGGGTACATGAGGGTAAAGGTACATGAGGGTACGGGTAGATGAGGGTACAGGTACATGAGGGTACATAATGGTACATGAAGGCTTGGGTACGTGAGGGTTTGGGTACATGAGGGTACATGAGAGTTTAGGAACATGAAGGTTTGGGTACATGAAGGTACATGAAGGTTTGGGTACATGGGGGTTTGGGTACATTAGGGTACATGAGGGTTTGGGTACATGAAGGTTTGGGTACATGAGAGTTTGGGTACATGAAAGGGTACATGAGAGTTTGGGTACATGAAAGGGTACATGAGGGTTTGGGTACATGAGAGTTTGGGTACATGAAGGTACAGGTACACGTGGGTACATGAAGGTTTGGGTACATGAAAGGGTACATGAGAGTTTGGGTACATGAAAGCGTACATGAGGGTTTGGGTACATGAGAGTTTGGGTACATGAGGGTACATGAGAGTTTAGGTACATGAGAGTTTGGGGACATGGGGGTACATGAAGGTTTGGGTACGTGAGGGTTTGGGTACATGAGAATACAGGTACATGGGGGTACATTAAGGTTTGGGTACATGAAGGTTTGGGTACATGAGAATACAGGTACATGGGGGTACATTAAGGTTTGGGTACATGAGTGTTTGGGTACATGAGAATACAGGTACATGAGGGTACATTAAGGTTTGGGTACATGAGTGTTTGGGTACATGAAGGTACAGGTACACGTGGGTACATGAGGGTATATGAGGGTATATGAGGGTTTGGGTACATGAGGGTACGGGTACATGAGGGTTGGGTATGTATAATAAAGATATATAATAAAGAAAGGGGTTCAGTAGTCAGAATGTCCTCTTCTCCGTGACGGCGGTGGCGGCTCTGCTCTGTCCTCGGGGTTTTAGATGGTAATTAGAAGCTTCAGCTGTTAATTAAACCAGGTTCCTCTGGGAGCTCGGCTAAATGAGCCGCTCTGATCGGGTCAGTGTCTCTCTGTCTCACACAGCTGCCCCTTCCTGGTGAAACACTTGGCCAGCTGCATACCTGCCGTGGGCGGAGTCCTCTTCCTGTTCGTGGTCGTCACGCTGCTCCAGACCAGCTTCACCGACCCGGGGATCCTGCCCAGAGCCACGCCGGATGAGGCGGCCGACATCGAGAGGCAGATCGGTGAGAGACCTGGACATCCGGAGACCTTTTCTCTGCTTTGTGCTGGACCTCAACAATAATTTAATAATAATATCAATAATAATAATAATAATAATAATGATAATAATAATGATAATAATGATAATAATCATACGAATGTGTAAAATGTATGCATATTAATAAAGTTATCAATAACAATAACAATAGTCGGGCTACCACCTCGGGGGTAAACGAAGGAAACCAGCAGAAGAGAAAATATCAAAAACATTAAGCGAAACGATGGTTTTCTGGCCTGCAGTTATAACAACAAGAACAACAATATTAATAATAGTCATTGTCATCATCATTATTATACAATATATGAAGAAATAGATACATTATATATAAAATAAATAAATAAAAATAAAATGAGAAGGTAATACCACTAGAGGCAACTACATGGTTTATTGAGGTTGGAAAATAGTGAGTTTTTAAAGAGATGTAATGAATTAAGTTTTCTCATATTGATGGGTAGGTTGTTCCAATCTGATGGGGCTTTGAACTTAAAAGCATGTGTGCCAATTTCTTTAAACGTCAAAGGAACGAAAAGGAAGGGTTGCTGAGTGTTTCTGAGAGAATATGAGGATGTATATGGAATCAAATATTGTTTTAAGTAAGATGAATAACTAAAGTGGATACATTTGAATATGAGTTGGAGCCCGTGGTATTGTCTTCTTGAGCTGAGGAGTAACCAGTTTAATGATAGATGGAGCAGTGGTGAGTTCGGTACGGGCACCTTAAGACAAATCTACAGAGACTGCAGTTGTGTGACAATTCTTTTCCTTGTTTGTAGAGTGAAACAGTTTATTGAACGGTAAAGGATGCCTAGGTTGCAATGTAATTTAGTTGTGATGGACTCGATATGATGTTTGAAGGTAAGAAATGGGTCGATCCAGAGGCCGAGGTGTTTGAATGAGGTCATCTGTTCAAGGGGTGAGCCATCGTTAAAAATAATATTGAGATCTGGGTTATTTCCAAGGCCTAATCTGGAACCAAACAACATTGAACATGATTTCTTTTTGTTTAACAAGAGTTTATTTGATGATAGCCAATTCTGAACAGTAGAAAATTCACTTAGGGATCCCTCAATTACTGATGTATTATTACCGGATGTATATATTACTGTGTCGTCTGCGTATAAATGTATTTGAGAGTTGGAGCAGGTTTTTGGGAAGTCATTAATAATAATGGAGAAAAGGAGTGGTCCAAGGGATGAGCCTTGTGGTACTCCCTTTTCAACAATTGTGTATTTGGACCGGATTCCATTAAGGTTCACGCACTGACGTCTGTTATGGAGATATGAGTTGAACCAAAGAAGAGAGTTTCTAGAGATACCAATTGAGTAGAAGGTAGTGATCAACAATGTCAAAAGCTATAGTCAAATCCAGAAATATTGCACCAGTGAGTTTACCATTTTCAGAAGCTAATCAATCTGATAGAATCGTTGACATATTCATAAGAAAGTGTTTTGTTGTGTTGGTAATTTAAGTAACGGACCACAGTCACTGGTTTTGGGTTGGTCTGGAAGGATCTGGGGACAAAGGTTGGCCGACCCGGGCCGGAGGGAGCTCCACCCACCCTGGGAGGGATATCCTCCGGCCCGGGTCAGCTGAGCTCCTATGGCCCGGGTCAGTAGAGGAACACCTATACGAGGCGTGTCAGCAGCGTTACCCTTTTGCTAGGGCTGGGCGATTTTGGACAAAAATAAAATCCAGATTTTTTTCTCTGAAAACCCGATTTTCGATTTCGATTTCGATTTTTTTGGTAAAACTACAAAAGACAATGGAATAAATTGTTTCTAATATTTTATCTTTATTTTTAAAGAAAAATAGCAAACAAATGTCCCTATTGGAAATGAAGTGCAATTGAAAGATACTGTAAATCCTCCTTGAGTTTAGTAAACTGACAACATTTACAATTTTCTTGACCGAACAAAGATGACTAGACGAGCTCTGTCTGTAATGCAGCCAGCTGCAAAAAAGGAAAATCGATTTTCCGATTTTCCTTTTTTAACATCGATTGTGATTAATAAATCCGATTTAGATTTAAAATCGATTAATCGCACAGCCCTACCTTTTGCTCTGGTTCCTCCGCAGACGGCACCGGGAACCCCAGCTACCGGCCCCCGCCGCGCACCAAGGAGGTCCTCATCAACCAGCAGGTGGTGAAGCTCAAGTACTGCTTCACCTGCAAGATGTTCCGGCCGCCGCGGACCTCCCACTGCAGCCTGTGCGACAACTGTGTGGGTGAGCGGTGGCGTTTCCACGGCAACACGACGCCGTGCCGCTAGGCCGTTCCCGTAAAACTCACTCTGAGCTTTGCATTGATCCCCCAGAGAGGTTCGACCACCACTGCCCCTGGGTGGGGAACTGCGTTGGGAGACGCAACTATCGCTTCTTCTACGCCTTCATCGTGTCGCTGTCCTTCCTGACGGCGTTCATCTTCGGCTGCGTGACCACGCATCTGGCTCTGAGTACGTTCCACACCTCTGCAGATGTTGTGTAGCTGAAACAGGCTCAAATGTTGGTCCGTTAAAGAAAGAAAAACCCTCAATGCTCGCTGAAATAACTCCAAAATGATGTAATTTGTTTAAAACTGAATATTGAAAATAAGAGAGAAACACCAATGAAACCATCTGAGGAGACCAGAAGAACCATCTAGACCAGCATGTTGACTAGACTAGACTGTCTCCAGCAGCTGGTTGTTACCATGACAACAGTTGGATGGTTAGGCTCCACAGGAATGAAGACAACCTGCCTGGACGTGGACAGAAGAGGAAAAACTGGAGAGACGATGATACGAACTAGGGCTGTTCGATTAATCGATTTTAAATTTTAAAATAATCGCGATTATGTAATTAGAACGATGTTAAAACGTGAAACTCGTAAAATCGATTTTTCACTTTTTTTTTTTTTTTTCCTTGTCTGCACACATATTAATGATTGATACCATATTAATGATTGATGGAAATACCTCTCAATACCTGCGACAAGTGCCCCATCGGAGAGGCTCTTTAGTGTAGGAGGGGCGTTGGAACATCGGCCACCGGGCATCCCTCAAGCCAGATGCGGTAGACCGGCTCCTGTTCCTTGCAAAAAACTTGCAAATGTGAATAGCAAATGTAATGACTGACATTACACACCTCTACCTCCTTCATGGGTTGCATTATTATTTAGCATGCAAAGACCCAGTTTAGTTTAATTAGAAAATGTCTTGTTTTATTTAATTGGAAATATAACTTACTGTATGTTTGCAAGTGCTGATTTGCTGATTTTGTTTTCAGAGATAAAACTTTATATTTTATTATATTTTTTTAAACTTTTTTCAACTTATTTTACAGAGTTTTGCACTTTATTCATTCATTTTTGGTTTAATAAGAGCAAAGTTTGCACTTAAAGCCCAATGGGGCAAATGTTAAATAAAAAAACAGCATATTTGAAATCATTTCTTTGCCTTTTGTCAATTCACAAAATAATCGTAATCGTAATCGAAAATCGGATTTTGAGAGAAAAAAATAGAGATTTTATTTTTGGGCAAAATCGAACAGCCCTGATACGAACGGAAACCAGAGAGACCAGGACAACTTCCAAAGAGATTCAAGGTGGACTCCAAGGTCCAGGTCCATCAGAGTCAGATCATCCATCACTGATGGTACCAAAGGGGACCACCGAGGAGGACTCCACCGTTGGAACCACCTGAGATGTTTGGAGATTATCATTCAGTCATCGTTGGGTTATTTATTTATCTTGCAGTTATTTCTGTGACTTGTGGGTTTTCTCTCTATAGTAAAATTTTACCAACAAGTTTGTTTACGTGTTTGTCAGAAATAGTTTTTTGTAACAAAAGACGTCACAGAACAAAGTTTTTGTTCTTCAAAAAAACAAAAACAAACAGTCTTTAGACTCGTGTAGTGACCTTCATGTTCTTGTCTTTTAGGGGCGCAAGGCGGGAGAGGACTGGTGTTTGCTCTGCAGGAGAGTCCTGGCAGATATCCTTCACCTCCTGGTTCTTTGTAAACGTTGAATGCTTTCTACTTGACTTGTCTAACTCTGAGCTGCAGGATAAATAAGTCTGATACCAACGTGATGACAAAGCAAAGAGCGACGGTTTCATGTGTTCACTCACTCGGTCAGTCGTTCACCCAGATTCTGACCCTTGACCCACTCTCCCACTGCAGTGGAGCTGGTGATATGTTTCTTCTCCGTCTGGTCCATCTTGGGCCTTTCGGGCTTCCACACCTACCTGGTTGCTTCCAATCTGACCACCAATGAAGACGTGAGTACGGCCCGGCGTTGGATGACGTCACAGATCGTTAGACTTTACACTCCACCTTAGTTTAGCGAGGCTCGTCATCAAGTGCAGTTACGATAAACTTGTGATCCTTTAATCCAGGGGTGGCCAACCAGTCAGAGGCTAAGAGCCACAATTGGTTACTGTGTTACTGCAAAGAGCCACATCGTACACATGCACACATCAACTGGCCCATAATCCCTCACTCCCTGCTCTCTCTGAGACATAAAAATACCATTATAAAACGGAAAGGTCAAATCCTGCAATCTGATCTGTGGTATAATGAGCATATACCAAGGCTTCCATTCTAAAGCCTTATCACAGCATATCATTCCGCATCAGGAAAGCAACAATGTATCCATGACAACAACCAACACTTACATCTTTTTTGACAGTTACATCAGGTAGCAAAAAGTAGCTGGTGTTAAAGTTTATTTTTTATTTTCGTTAACAATTAATTAGGCATGTTCCCGGTAAACTTTGATCTCCGGGGAGGGCTAACGATGGATGAATGGATTGAGGAGTGGCTGTCTCTGAAAAAAAAGACGAGCAAAAGACGACATGCAAAACTAACGTCAGGAGAGATAGGACTATTTTTTTCCACAGTGGGGCTATTTTTACTGGATATGTATTTCTGATTAATTAAAAACTACATGAAATAGATTGTGTATTCCTCTTTCATATCTACATTATTGGTAGCTGTTTTATCAAAGCAATACATCACTTTATGTCGGGCCGAAAAAAGCGTTTTGTTTGGCCGTGCATTTTTTCCCTGCCATTTTGAGAGTGGACTTTTTTCCCTTCGAGTTATTTGCATTACAAATACAAAATTCAACTTGAGCGCGTGCCCATATAGTTCAACGGGTTGAGCAGGGGATTTACGTACACCTTCCCCTGTACAGCGACGCGGGTTCAATTCCAGTTGCGGCACTTCCTACGTGTCTGTCTTTCACTGCACCTATCAAATAAAGTCGCAAGAGCTGCATGACACCGGGCAAAGAGCCGCGGTTTGGCCACCCCTGCTTTAATCCCTCAAATACTGTGTTTTTCTCTAAATAATCCAAAGTGGTGAACCAGATTATTCCTGTTGATGTATTTACAGGTTCACAAGAATTCATGAATTTATTGAAAACAGATCAGCAAGTGTCTGTATAACCTGCACGTCTGTTTCCAGATTAAAGGCTCCTGGTCCGGGAAGAGCGGGGAAGGCGTCACCAACCCCTACAGCCACAGGAACATCTTCATCAACTGCTGCTCCGTGCTCTGTGCCCCCATGCCCCCCAGGTTGGTCCCCATGCAGGACCCGGTTCTTCATGATACCAGATCCAGAACTCTGAAGATCTGTCATTGAGAGACGGGTTTACCTTCGCGGGTCGGTGTGACAGCAGTTATTGGAAATTAATCAAAAGCCACATCCGGGATGTAAAAGCGTCCGTTATGTCGCCCCCCGGTAAAGAAACAGGAGTTAAAACCTTCAGGGTGGGGAAAGATAAAGTAAAAAAAAACCTTCATGAAATAAAAACTAGAAACGATATCTGGATCAAGTCAGAGGTGGACCCCTCAAGTCCTTCAGGGCTCCAGTGTGATGAACGTACTGCCCTCTAGTGGCTTAAATCGTGGATTGCAACAAACTGAATGCATCCAAGGACCTGTGGGTGGTAATGCTGCTCATGGAGGTTCCTACCTGCTGTAACCTGGAGGGGGTCCTCTTCTGCAGTTTCTGGACCAGTCCCCGTTCCAGTCCACCAGAGGTTCTGGGGGGGTTGGGGTCAGGACTGGTCTGGACCGGTCCAGGTACTGGAGAAGTCCAGGTTCAGAGGTAACCTGGTACCGTATGTTCTTCTGGGTTCCAGCCTGATCGACCGACGGGGTTTCCTGCCAGCGGAGGAGTCGGTGCAGACGGGTCCGGACACCGAGCTGCCGACGCCGGCCAGTAAAAGCCAGAAGAACGTGGTAAGTCGATCTGCAAAGCATGGGCGAAAATGCCGCCGAAAACTCATTGGGTTAAGAGGTTTCCCTCTCTGACCTGGTTTCCTGACTCTTGTTCCTGATAACTTTGTCTCTTTTCTGGTCCTCAGTGCTCGCGGGGCCCCAAAGGCCTGCTGGAGTCGGCGGCGCTCTCTCCCCTGCTGTCGGCCTCGTGTCCTCGGGGGAAACCTCCGACGGCTCGGCCCGGCCCCGACCAGAGCTCCCCCGTGACCTCCGACCCCTCGCCGGAGCGCTCCGAGACCTGCGGGGGCCGCCGGGCCCGCCGGGCCCCCAGGTCCAGCGGGACCAACTCTCCTCGCCGCCACAGCAGGAGCCACTCCAGGAAGAGCAAGCGGGCCGCTTTACAGATCGCTAACCCGACCTTCGACCTCCCCGCCCCCCCGACCCCGCCGGACTCTGAGCCGGGCTCCAAGACCAGCGCCTCCCCCTGGTGCTGACCGACCCACGGCCGAGTCTGCATGCTGGACCGCGGTCGGACCCGCGTCCTTTCTCATCCGCCGCTTTACTTTCCCTTCCAGTGAAGGTTTGTGGGTCCGGTTCCTGAGACGGTCCAGACCGGGTTCTGGTGCGATCGATCTGCAGGGGCCGCGACGGGCCCGAGAAGGTCCAGACGGCGGTGTGGGGAGCACGATGCAAGAGGACAAACACAACCTGAGATCACCTACGAGAGTCTGAGTTTACGCAGCTGAAACTAAATCAGAACCAGAACCAGAACCAGCCCCATGATGCACCTACGGAAGAGTATTAGGGCCATGGAGTAGAAAAAATATTTGAGAGGGGAAATACAATTTCAAGAATAAAGTCAAAATTTTGTGAATAAAGTCGAAATTTAGCCTTTTTTCTCAACATTTCAACTTTATTCACGAAATTCTGACTTTTTTCTTGACATTTCGACTATTTTCTCGAAATTGTACTTCAACATTAATCTCGACATTTCAACTTTTTTCTCAACATTTCGACTTTTCTCTCAACATTTCGACTATTTTCTCGAAATTGTACTTCAACTTTATTCTCGAAATTTCAACTTTATTCTTGACATTTCGACTTTTTTCTTGAAATTGTAGTTCAACATTAATCTTGACATTTCGACTTTTTTCTCGACATTTCGACTTTTTTTCTCAAAGTGCACAATAAAAAAAATCTTCCTCTAAAATATTTTTATTTTTCTCCTGCCTGGCCCTAATACTCTTCCGTATGCAGCAGCTTGTGGAGCCACATGTAGCAGTAGCAGGTTGAAGCTCCTCACTGGGGAGGAGCTCGGTAGCGCTCCTGAAGTCCCGCCACGGCGTCTCAACCGGGTTCGGGTCTGGACCAGGTCCCTCTAAAACCTCCAGTCCAGATCTGCTGCTGGGTTTGGGATCACTTCCTGTCACATGACCCGGTTCCAGACGGATGTCCTCACATGTCTCTGGGGCATGGCCCTGTGATGTCATCAGGGGGAGGAGGTTTCTGGGTCTCGTGACCCGGTTGCTCCTGATGGGAACCGTCTCAGAGCGGAGAGAGCTGGTGTTTAGTTTTCCTCCACTAGTTGTCCTTGACTCGTCTTCCTCGACTCGTCTTCCTCGACTAGTTTTCCTCGATTTTTTTGTCCTCAACTGATTTTTTCTCGACTAGTTGTCCTCAACGAGTTTTCCTTGACTGGTTGTCCTTGACTCGTCTTCCTCGACTCATTGTCCTCGACTGGTTTTCCTCAACTAGTTGTCTTCAACGAGTTTTCCTTGACTGATTTTCCTCGACTAGTTTTCCTCGACTAGTTGTTCTCGACTAGTTTTCCTCGACTAGTTGTCCTCGACTAGTTTTCCTTGACTAGTTGTCCTCGACTAGTTTTCCTCGACTAGTTGTCCTCGACTAGTTTTCCTCGACTAGTTGTCCTCGACTAGTTGTTCTCGACTAGTTTTCCTCGACTAGTTTTCCTTGACTAGTTGTCCTCGACTAGTTTATCTCGACTAGTTGTTCTCGACTAGTTTTCCTCGACTAGTTTTCCTTGACTAGTTTTCCTCTACTAGTTCTCGACTAGTTTTCCACGACTAGTTTTCCTCGACTAGTTGTCCTCGACCAGTTTTCCTCGACTAGTTGTTCTCGACTAGTTTTCTTCGACTAGTTTTCCTCGACTAGTTTTCCTCGACTAGTTGTCCTCGACCAGTTTTCCTCGACTAGTTTTCCTCGACTAGTTGTCCTCGACCAGTTTTCCTCGACTAGTTGTCCTCGACCAGTTTTCCTCGACTAGTTTTCCTCGACTAGTTTTCCTCGACTAGTTGTTCTCGACTAGTTTTCCACGACTAGTTTTCCTCGACTAGTTGTCCTCGACTAGTTTTCCTCGACTAGTTGTTCTCGACTAGTTTTCCTTGACTAGTTTTCCTCGACTAGTTTTCCTCGACTAGTTGTCCTCGACTAGTTTTCCTTGACTAGTTGTCCTCGACTAGTTTTCCTCGACTAGTTTTCCTTGACTAGTTGTCCTCGACTAGTTTTCCTTGACTAGTTGTCCTCGACTAGTTTTCCTCGACTAGTTTTCCTCAACGAGTTTTCCTTGACTGGTTTTCCTCGACTCGTTGTCCTTGACTAGTTTTCCTCGATGATTTGTCCTCAACTAGTTTTCCACTACTAGTTTTCCTCGACTAGTTGTCCTCGACTAGTTGTGCTCGACTAGTTTTCCTTGACTAGTTGTCCTCGACTAGTTTTCCTCGACTAGTTGTCCTCAACGAGTTTTCCTTGACTGGTTTTCCTCGACTCGTTGTCCTTGACTAGTTTTCCTCGATTATTTGTCCTCGACTGATTTTTTTTGTCAACTAGTTGTCCTCGACTAGTTTTCCTCGACTAGTTGTCCTCGACTCGTCTTCCTCAACTAGTTGTCCTCGACTAGTTGTCCTCAACTGGTTTTTCTCGATTATTTGTCCTGAACTGATTTTTTCTCAACTAGTTCTCCTTGACTAGTTGTCCTGACTAGTCTTCCTGTCTCTGGCAGGTTTGTGGAGGAGAACCGTGTCAGCAGAGCTGCTCCTAAACGCACGTCTGTCATGGATAGAAGTTTCATTTGTCAGGTTTTATTCGTGGCGTCATCTCCAGACGTAAAGACTCTAACGACGCGAAAGAAATGACATCAACACTTCAGCAGGAATGAGGTTCCTTTTTGATGTTTTTCATGTTTTCTTAAACTTTTTCCTAGTGAGTCAGAACTCAGATCTGAAAGTAGGATGCATGAAGTTTGCACAGTTTATTTCAGGGTGTATCACAGCATGTAGGAGTACCTGGTCCCCCCCGGTCTGCCGGGCCCTGGTCCCCCCTGGTCTGTTGGTCTGTCAGGGGGTCGGGGACCAGAACCACCTGAACAGAAGCAGTTTAAGTTCAAACTGAATAAATGTTTACGGCAAAATGGAAATTAATGTTGTCAGAGCTGAAAGATGAACATGATTCTGCTACGGTGTGGACCCTGACCCTGGATCCTGAAAGGCCTGATCCACCTTCAGAGCTCCTCCTCCGGTACGAGTCCTTTAACGGTGGACTTCACTCCTACGTGATGGAGTTTGTACAGATCTTCCCTTTAACGTCAGACCCGGCGGGTGAGACGTCTCACCTGCGTAGACGTCTCACCCGTCCAGATCTGCATGGGCGCCACTCGCCGTCTGATGTCTCCTAGTCTGGATCTGCACCCGTTCAAGCACCAGCCTTTTGTAGAGTTGAAGCTGCCTGTGTTTGGCTTTTACACGACTGTTCCAGCGTCCTCCAGCGTCCTCCAGCGTCCACCGTCTCCTTTCTGTTTATTTATTTGTGCTTTGACAAGTCTGGAATGCTGCGTTGGGTCTCAGGTGGAGACACGTGTTGGCAGCAGCAGCGACCCGACGAACTTCCACTGCACCGACGACCTGCACAAGTTAGTGCCTCCTACAAACCTGGTTAGGGACGTCCCGGTAACAGAGAGGGGTCGTTCCAGAACTTTGGTTCTTTTACTTCTCTGCTGCTGGGTTTAGGGTAATTTCCTGTCACCTGACCCGGTATAGGGTCTCGGACTCAGAAGGCGCGCCGATTTTTCCCAGTGGCCAGCTGCGGTACTGCAACCAAAAATCCCATGGGGCCCAGAAAGCTTTTTTCCCATAGCCCGCAATAGTAAAAGAGAAGCCTCTAAAACTGTTCACAGGAACCTCCAGCTGTAATCACCGTTAATTACTAATCTTTGTATTCTATATTTTTAAGTCATGGACTTTTTATCCGTCAAAAATGTTTTATAACGGCCAGAAAAGTCAAAGAAAAGTCTCTTTCTGGGCGTGACGTCACGGCCGTGCGCATGCTCTATGGGCCTCTTAACGCGGAAGTAAACCCGGAAGTCAGAATTTTTTTCGCCGTATGCGCCAGCCCCCAGGTCTGGCGCTCAGAAGGCACGCCGATTTTTTCCAGTGTCCAGCCGCGGTATTGCAACCAAAAATCCCATGGGGCCCAAAAAGCTTTTTTCCCATAGACCGCAATAGTAAAAGAGAAGCCTCTAAAACTGTTCACAGGACACCTCCAGCTGTAATCACCGGCAATTACTAATCTTTGTATTCTATATTTTTAAGTCATGGACTTTATATCCGTCAAAAATGTTTTATAACGGCCAGAAAAGTCAAAGAAAAGTCTCTCTCTGGGCGTGACGTCACGGCTGACGTCACAGCCGTGTCCGTGCATTCCACGGATGTTTATATTAATATATATTATGTAATTATATTATATTAATACATTAATAATATATTTAATACTATACATCTAATAATATACATTAATTCATATATTATATTAATACATATTATATTAATATTCGCGTCATTGCCCCGGGGCATGATGGGAGACCCCAGAGCATCATGGGAGGTGACTCAACTGCGCATGCTCTATGGGCCCGTGTATGCGGAAGTAAACCCGAAGTCAGAGATTTTTTCGGCGTATGCGCTGGCTGAGCAGAATGCATTGAAATGAATGGGCGGCCATTTTCTATGTTCCATCCAGTTAATATTATAGATCCATGGAATATACCAGACCGCGTTCTCGTCTTCCCCGCCCACCTGGTACTTATTGCTGCCCTCCATTTTTCTCTTTTTTTCCTTTTTAAAGCGTAATTTGGTTTAATTAAATAATGGTTCATTCAAAAAATTTTAAAAGTGATATTAACACCAAGAATCAGATGATTTGTATTGATTTTACAAATAATAAATATATAAAAGGGACTAAAAGAGGAGGTACTAACTTTTGTGCACGACTGTAGCCGTCAACGGTGCAGGTTTGTCAGAGCGATGCGTTTATGAGGAGAAAATTACTGATTTATTTGTATGAACTGTAAATTTAAAAGCTAAATAAAATTTATTAAAAAAAAAGGAAAAGCATTTTCTGCTCTGATTCTGGTCCATTTCAGTTTTCTGTGGTGGGGGACGCAGGACGAGTCCCGGTCCATCCGTGACGTAAGAAGCTCTTCACCCGCAGTTCCCGCAGGTGGCCGCTAGATGGCAGCAGAGGACCATACGTCATAACCCGCCGCCTCCTTTATAACCAATAACTTGATCTGTCATCTAGTCCGTGTTTGTGTTCTCAAACTTCAACTAAGTCAGGACTCAAACTGCACCAGTGACCAGAGAGGTTTCATGTCCGAATCCTACAGCTGCAGGAGCCTCTTTACCCAGCCTGCAGATCCAGGTCCAGACCTGCAGGTCCTCTTCTGACCACTAGGGTCTGGATCCGGACCTGCAGGTCCTCTACAGACCACTACGGTCTGGATCCGGACCTGCAGGTCCTCTACAGACAACTAGGGTCCAGGTCCAGACCTGCAGGTCCTCTACTGACCACTAGGGTCCAGATCCAGACCTGCAGGTCCTCTACAGACCACTAGGGTCCAGATCCAGACCTGCAGGTCCTCTACAGACCACTAGGGTCTGGATCCGGACCTGCAGGTCCTCTACAGACCACTAGGGTCCAGATCCAGACCTGCAGGTCCTCTACAGACCACTAGGGTCTGGATCCAGACCTGCAGGTCCTCTACACACCACTAGGGTCAAGATCCAGACCTGCAGGTCTTCTACAGACCACTAGGGTCCAGATCCAGACCTGCAGGTCCTCTACTGACCACTAGGGTCCAGATCCAGACCTGCAGGTCCTCTACCGACGAAAGAGATATGAGGAAATGATTTGTGATGTTGTACGCAAAAGGTGAGTCCAGGTGTTCTGGAGGTAAATATAAAACTGTTGGTACCAGATGGTAAAGACGGAAAGTGGAACTGATCTGGACCCTGGTGCTCGGTATAGGACCTGCAGATCCGTATTAAGAACTACAACCTTTTCTTAGTTTTGAACCCGTTAAATTGGAAAATTGAAATCACGTTCAAGTGCAGCTCCAAGTCCAAGTCCAAGTCCAGGTCCCTTAGGAAGGAGCTATTCTCACTTCAACATGGTGAAGGTCGTGTCTAGAAGTCGGAGCTGAGTTTCTCCACCGTGGGATCAGACCGGTGCCACGGTAGGAGGATCCAGGGTTGTGACAGGACCATCATCAATCACAGAAAACTGAAACCAGGAAGTCACGCCGAGCTGGTTGACAGTTCCTGACTAAACCAGAATTCTGATTTGCATTTTTCTCTCGGTGGCAAGAATGAGAATCAGCTGGTACCAGCAGCAATTTCATATATATTGGATAAGTGCTGCCCCGGGCCCTCTAACTATCGGCATCTGGAAGTTACATCACACAGAAGCAGCTAAGACTAAGTAGAGGTTTACTGAACACTAACTGGAGGCTTTACTAAACACTAACTAGAGGTTTACTAAACACTAACTAGAGGTTTACTAAACACTAACTAGAGGTTTACTAAACACTAACTAGAGGCTTTACAAAACACTAACTAGAGGTTTAGTAAACACTAACTAGAGGTTTACCAAACACTAACTACAGGTTTACTAAACACTAACTAGAGGTTTACTAAACACTAACTAGAGGTTTACAAAACACTAACTAGAGGCTTTACTAAACACTAACTAGAGGCTTTACTAAACACTAACTAGAGGTTTACCAAACACTAACTACAGGTTTACTAAACACTAACAAGAGGTTTACCAAACACTAACTACAGATTTACTAAACACTAACTAGAGGTTTACCAAACACTATCTACAGGTTTACTAAACACTAACTACATACCTGAAGTAGCAGACCCTAGCACTGAACCCTGCTGGACACCATAGCAGACCCTAGTACCTAACCCTGCTGGACACCATAGCAGACCCTAGTACCTAACCCTGCTGGACACCATAGCAGACCCTAGTACCTAACCCTGCTGGACACCATAGCAGACCCTAGTACCTAACCCTGCTGGACACCATAGCAGACCCTAGTACCTAACCCTGCTGGACACCATAGCAGACCCTAGCACTGAACCCTGTGGGACACCGTAGCAGACCCTAGCACTGAACCCTGTGGGACACCGTAGCAGACCCTAGTACTGAACCCTGAGGGACACCATAGCAGACCCTAGCACTGAACCCTGTGGGACACCATAGCAGACCCTAGAGGACCAGAACGCCAGATTTGGACAGAACCTCAGTTCACATCACGTCTCTCGACTGATGCGTGAGTTTGCCAAACCAGAATTCTGATTTGCATTTTTATCTTGGTGGCAAGAATGAGGACCAGCTGGTTCCAGCAGCAATTTCATATATAAAGATTGGATAAGTGACTGTAATTATCGGCATGTGGAAGTTACATCACACAGAACACTAACTAGCTAAGACACTAACTAGAGGTTTACTAAACACAAACTAGAGGTTTACTAAACACTAACTAGAGGTTTACTAACTAGAGGTTTACTAAACACTAACTAGAGGTTTACTGAACACTAACTAGAGGTTTACTGAACACTAACTACATACCTGAAGTTTAGCTAAAAGTTCTGTTTCATCTTCATAGACAAATACAGCTGCGTATCAGCATAGCAATGAGCATTGATTCCATGGTTCTGGATTATACTTCCCAAGACCCTAGCACTGAACCCTGCGGGTCACCATAGCAGACCCTAGCACTGAACCCTGAGGGTCACCATAGCAGACCCTAGCACTGAACCCTGCGGGTCACCATAGCAGACCCTAGCACTGAACCCTGAGGGTCACCATAGCAGACCCTAGCACTGAACCCTGCGGGACACCATAGCAGACCCTAGCACTGAACCCTGCGGGACACCATAGCAGACCCTAGCACTGAACCCTGCAGGACACCATAGCAGACCCTAGCACTGAACCCTGTGGGACACCATAGCAGACCCTAGTACTGAACCCTGTGGGACACCATAGCAGACCCTAGTACTGAACCCTGAGGGACACCATAGCAGACCCTAGTACTGAACCCTGAGGGACACCATAGCAGACCCTAGCACTGAACCCTGGGGGACACCATAGCAGACCCTAGCACAGAACCCTGTGGGACACCATAGCCGACCCTAGTACTGAACCCTGTGGGACACCATAGCAGACCCTAGTACTGAACCCTGTGGGACACCATAGCAGACCCTAGTACTGAACCCTGTGGGACACCATAGCAGACCCTAGTACTGAACCCTGAGGGACACCATAGCAGACCCTAGCACTGAACCCTGGGGGACACCATAGCAGACCCTAGCACAGAACCCTGTGGGACACCATAGCCGACCCTAGGGGACCAGAACGCCAGATGTGGACAGAACCTCAGTTCACATCACGTCTCTCGACTGAAGCGTGAGTTCGCCAAACCAGAATTCTGATTTGCATTTTTCTCTCGGTGGCAAGAATGAGGACCAGCTGGTTCCAGCAGCAATTTCATATATATATAAAGATTGGATAAGTGACTGTAATTATCGGCATCTGGAAGTTACATCACACAGAAGCAGCTAAGACACTAACTAAAGGTTTACTAAACACAAACTAGAGGCTTTACTAAACACTAACTAGGGGTTTACTAAACACTAACTAAAAGTTTACTGAACATTAACTAGAGGTTTACTAAACATTATCTAGAGGTTTACTAACTAGAGGTTTACTGAACACTAACTACAGGTTTACTGAACACTAACTACATACCTGAAGTTTAGCTAAAGGTTCTGTTTCATCTTCATAGACAAATACAGCTGCGTATCATCAGCATAGCAATGAACATTGATTCCATGGTTCTGGATTATACTTCCCAAGACCCTAGCACTGAACCCTTAGGGACACCATAGCAGACCCTAGTACTGAACCCTGAGGGGACACCATAGCAGACCCTAGCACTGAACCCTGAGGGACACCATAGCAGACCCTAGCACTGAACCCTGCGGAACACCATAGCAGACCCTCGACTGTTCTGAAGAAGTACATGAACAAACTGGAATCTGTCAGATAGATCTGATCCAAACAAACTTAGAGCTGACAATTTAATCCCAACAACCTGCTGTAACCTGCAGTCACATGCTGATCTACAGGGTCAACAGCAGCACTGAGCAGCAGTAGAACCAGAATCATGGGGGTACTTAGTATTGCCTTGTGATTTGGGGCGGTTCTGAGTCCAGATGTGACCCAGCTCTGGTTTCGTCTCGTTTGAAGAGGTCCAGATGTCCTAAACCTTCACTGTCGCGGGTTACAGCCAGAGATGTTCTGGTACAGAAGTCAGGCCCGGAAACACCATCTGATACCATGTGATTCTTCTTCTTCGTTGCTCCAAAAGACGGCGCAGGAAGTGACCCAGTACCGCCCCACAACTTCCTGTCCAGAGTCCCCAGGAACATCTCAGCTGTTGTTGCTGCCGGAGCCATATGTGGGGACCAGAACGCCAGATGTGGACAGAACCTCAGTTTCACATCACGTCTCTCGACTGAAGTGTGAGTTCGCCACGCTGTGAGGCGGTCGTCGTGCCGTTGCCACGGAAACCCCTCCTCCCCCCTCCAGTGGAGAAACCGCGAGAAAACTGCACATCAGCTGCATGGTACCTTTACGAGGACCTTCCTGCCATCTCACCGGTGGTTTAAGCCCCGTCCTGCAGCTTTGGGGGGGGGGGGGGACCAGAGCAATCTGTCCTGGCTTTTACGAGTTTCCCGGAAGAACAAATGTTTATGGAGAGCTGCAGCTCTGCATAGCTGGTTCCCCTCATGGTCTTGGTGGTTGTGTCATGAAAACACTGCTGTTGCCATGGAGACCCCCCACCCCCCCACCCCGTCTCCTGATGAGTGGGGTCTTTGTGTGGCCCCGGGTTTTTCACCCCACCCTGCATTCACCTCCTGGTGCTGATGACATCAGAGCCGACGGCAGGAAGGACGGGCCTCACTTCAGGAGCCGGACCAGACCATACCAGACCAGACCAGTCCAGACCAGTCCAGACCAGACCAGACCAGACCAGACCAGACCAGACCAGATCAGACCAGATCAGACCAGTCCAGACCAGAGCAAACTAGTCCAGACCAGACGAGGCCAGACCAGTCCAGACCAGTCCAGACCAGACCAGACCAGACCAGTCCAGACCGGACAAGGCCAAACCAATCCAGTCCAGTCCAGTCCAGACCCGAACAGACCAGACCAGACCAGACCAGTCTAATATTTGATGAAAGGAGAGCAAAAATACATGAAACCAGTTCTGAGGTGGACCAGAATAGGAATGTGCAGCATCAGGAATGTGCATCAGGAATGTGCAGTGGATGTGGACCTGGACCTGGACCTGGACAAGGTCTCTACAGACAAAGCAATGCTATTTTAATTCAGAAACTCTATGTGTAGGAAGGTCCTCTATAGAGGACCTGTAGGTCTGGATCCGGACTCTAACGGTCCGTAGAGGACCTGCAGGTCTGGATCCGGACTGTAACGGTCCGTAGAGGACCTGCAGGTCTGGATCCGGACTGTAACGGTCCGTAGAGGACCTGCAGGTCTGGATCCGGACTGTAACGGTCCGTAGAGGACCTGCAGGTCTGGATCCGGACTCTAACGGTCCGTAGAGGACCTGCAGGTCTGGATCCGGACTGTAACGGTCCGTAGAGGACCTGCAGGTCTGGATCCGGACTGTAACGGTCCGTAGAGGACCTGCAGGTCTGGATCCAGACTCTAACGGTCCGTAGAGGACCTGCAGGTCTGGATCCAGACTCTAACGGTCCGTAGAGGACCTGCAGGCCTGGATCCGGCCTCCAGAGATCCGTAGAGGACCTGCGGGCCTGGATCCGGACTCCAGAGATCCGTAGAGGACCTGCAGGCCTGGATCCGGACCCTATCCGGCTAAAGTATCGATATGGCAATATATCGCAATACTTTGCTGGCTGATTCGATATCAATATTCAAAACTTTCCAAATAATAAATCATGTTTCAGACGGGTTGTAAATCCAGTACTTTATAAATACAGCACTTCATTGTATACATGGGCTTAAATAATATTCTTAATGTTAATTTCATATTATATAAATAATATGGAAAAACATTTGCAAAGTTTAGCTTGTATAGTTACAATAAAACAGCATGGATAATTCGAATTACATTGTTTTGACTCAGTTAGTCTCATGAATTATTATAATCTGCTTTAGGTGCAAATGCATAATGCGTTTTACAGTTTTCAGTCAACTATGTAGAACATCGCAATATATCGCAAAGTTTGGATATCCCGATATCTTATCATGACTCAAGTATCATGATGTGTATCGTATCGTGACTCAAGTATCGTGATGTGTATCGTATCGTGACTCAAGTATCGTGATGTGTATCGTATCGTGACTCAAGTATCGTGATGTGTATAGTATCATGAGGTCAATAACCTCATGATACGACACCTCTAGTGTCCCCTGTTCAGAGAGGACCTTTAGGTCTGGATCCGGACTCTAACGGTCCGTAGAGGACCTGCAGGTCTGGATCTGGACTGTAACGGTCCGTAGAGGACCTGCAGGCCTGGATCCGGACTCCAGAGATCCGTAGAGGACCTGCAGGCCTGGATCCGGACCCTATCCGGCTAGAGTATCGATATGGCAATATATCGCGATACTTTGCTGGCTGATTCGATATCAATATTCAAAACTTTCCAAATAATAAATCATGTTTAAGGCGGGTTGTAAATCCAGTACTTTATAAATAGAGCACTTCATTGTATACATGGGCTTAAATAATATTCTTAAAGGTATTGTGACATGAAAAACACATTTTTCTTGATTTTTTGTGTTTTGTTGGGTGTCTTGACATCAATTACACCCAAAAAACAACAAACTTTTAACATTCAGTGTATTGTGTGCTTTCTGGGATTTTCCGCATAACTATGCAAAAACGGCGCATGTGGTTTGGTGGCGGGCCGTTACGTAACGGCCCGCTAAATCACCGCCCCCTCCACCCAGCTCCCTGTCTCCTCTCCTCTCCAGCGCACCATAAAGGCTGATTTATGGTTCCGCGTTACACCGACGCAGAGCCTACGGCGTAGGGTTACACGGCGACGCGCACCGTACGCTGAACCCTACGGCGTAGGCTCTGCGTCGATTTAACGTGGAACCATAAATCAGGCTTAACACGGAGCTGTTCACGGAGCTGTCTCTAGTGTCCCCTGTTCAGACACACATTTTTTAATTTGAAACCATCTTTTGAATCCCACAGTTTATGTTCCAGACTCTCAGTCCACCCAGACCCGATCTGGGTGGACATCCGGATGTGGGCCGGCAGCGTCGCCAGAGCTTTCGTCTCAGTTCGTTCATCATCAGTCAAACCTTTGGACACCTAGATTTCTGGGTAATTTGATTCTGGCGCAGGCATCCGTCCGTCCCGGGAGGCTCTTCATTACCGTCCAGACAGGTTTCCTCCAGCTGGACCTTCTCTGGTCTCTGGGGGGAAACTGCTGACTCGTCCTCGGCCCAAAGCGTCAACACAGATGTCGGAGACTTTCCACTGCTTTGAGAGTTTCACGCATGTCTGCAACTTCAGTTCACAAATCTGCCTTCAGTTGAGGTGCAGCGGGTCGGAGCGCCGCTGCTCCGGCCTGGGAATCCCATCGCAGGTAGGTGTTTGGATGTGCTGCCGGTTTCCAGGACCGACTGATGTTCGCCGCTGCCACCGCAGGCGAGTGGAAACGGTGACGGAGCACCTGGAGGCCACGTGCCGGCGTAGACGCCGAGCACGACCAACGAGATGGACGGCATTCGATTGACTGCGTCTGTGTCTTCGGTTTGAAGGGTTTGACCACCAGTCGCTCCGCCTCCGGTGCTGTGGGGGGTCTCGGGTCGGACGTCTGGCATGGAAAAGCCTTCCTCTGTTCACCGGTGAAGTTGCGTCACGAGACCAGACACACATGTCACATGATGTTTGGCAAAGCAAGGCAAGCCAAGGCAAGGCAGGTTTATTTGTATAACACAATTCAACACAAGGTAATTCAAAGTGCTTTACATCAACATTAAAAGCGGCTAGACACAATTAAACAGTAAATAACTAATAAAATTATAAGAAAAGAGGTAAAATAATAAAAAGCACAAGTTGTTAAAAAGTAAGGGCAGTAGAGTACAGCAGGTACATCTCATTCTTACAATGGCAAGAATTACGTTTCTATTCGGTCCAAATGTACAAAGACCGGGTCAAATACAGTATTACAAAAGTAATCTGTAACAATTCGTGCAGTTAATTAAACCAATTTGACAATTCTACGTCACGATGCCTGCATTCAGGGCTTATCCATCAGTAGTTTAACTTTGCGCGGTTTTCAAAAATCATATATAATAGGTATTTAATGTAATAGTATGCTTAAATAACAAATAAAATAAAATAAAATGATAAGAAAAGAGGTAAAATAATAAAAAGCACAAGTTGTTAAAAAGTAAGGGCAGTTATGGAAGAGTATTAGGGCCATGCAGGAGAAAAAATATTTGAGAGGGGAAAGATTTTTTTTTATTGTGCACTTCGAGAAAAAAGTCGAAATGTCGAGAATGAAGTCAAAATGTCGCCTTTTTTCAACTTTTTTCTTGAAGTGCATAATGAACAAAAAATCTTCCTCCTCTAAAATATTATTTTTATTTTTCTCCTGTCTGACCCTGATACTCTTCCGTAGGCAGTAGAGTACAGCAGGTAAGTATTTAATTAACCAGTAATGTTTTAGGCCTGATTTAAAGGAGCTGACAGTTTGAGCAGACCTCAGGTCTACAGGAAGTTTGTTCCACCGGTGAGGAGCAGAATAACTGAACGCTGCCTGGTGACTCAACTTTCACTTCAACCGACTTCGGTTTCTGATTTATTTTAACAGCAAAGACATCTTCTTCTTTTTTTTTTTGTCTCCTGCTGTTTTCCCAGCTTTTATATATATAAAAAGGTCAAAGGCTCAAAACTCTTTGTACTTTTTATTTCATAGCAGTGAAGAAGTTCTGTGGTGGAGCGTGACGGCGTTGCCATGGCGACCTGCCGCCTCACCTGAAATGTCTGGGCGCCAGGAAGAGCCGGTGATCCCGGGACAACGGGCTGAAGAATAAAGTGTGTAGTTGTGAGTTCTGGGAGGAGGGAAGCGGTGAACTCTGGTTGGACTCGCTGCCGCGGCGACCAGAAATAAACGTCCTGAAATAGACGAGTGCAGCTCAGTTGTGACTAAAGAGAGCGGAGGAGTGTAATCAAGGGCCTCGCCCTGCTCTCTGTCTGCAGCCGCCGGCAGAGCTGGAGTTCCCAGAACCACCTCCAGCTCCAACGTTGCAGGAGAGAAACTAAAACCAAATGTATTGATTAGTGATGACATCATCACATCAGCTCCGCTTGAAACTCTTTAACCATTAAATGGTTCAGTCAGATGTTCCCGTCCAACCGCTGCAAACAACAGAAAAGAATCTTAGTTTAGTTAGTTTACTGTTTCCAGCCTTCAGGTTCTATTGCTACTAAAGTTTTTTTTCAGACATTTTTTTAAATTATGCAAATTCAAAATGAATTGTTTTCTTCAGATGGATTTTTACACTTCATGTTTTCTTTGTTCTGAGTGAATAAAGGTTTATGAGATTCATCCATCCATCAATCCATCCATCCACCACCATCCATCCATCCATCCATCTATCCGTCCGTCATCCATCCATCCATCCATTCATCCGTCCGTCCGTCATCCATCCATCCATCCATTCATCCGTCCGTCCGTCATCCATCCATCATCCATTCATCCGTCCATCCGTCATCCATCCATCCATCCATTCATCCGTCCATCCGTCAT